>NC_091224.1:17015072-17020072 GCF_040958095.1 Procambarus clarkii | reverse complement strand
CCCTGTCCTAGCCACACCCTGTCCCAGCCACACCCTGTCCCAGCCTCACCCTGTCCTAGCCACACCCTGTCCCAGCCACACCCTGTCCCAGCCTCACCCTGTCCTAGCCACACCCTGTTCCAGCCACACCCTGTCCCAGCCACACCCTGTCCCAGCCACACCCTGTCCCAGCCTCACCCTGTCCCAGCCACACCCTGTCCCAGCCACACCCTGTCCCAGCCTCACCCTGTCCCAGCCCCACCCTGTCCCAGCCCCACCCTGTCCCAGCCACACCCTTCAACAGCCACACCCTTCACCAGCCACACCCTTCACCAGCCACACCCTTCACCAGCCACACCCTTCAACAGCCACACCCTTCAACAGCCACACCCTTCAACAGCCACACCCTTCAACAGCCACACCCTTCAACAGCCACACCCTTCAACAGTCACACCCTTCAACAGCCACACCCTTCAACAGCCACACCCTTCAACAGCCACACCCTTCAACAGTCACACCCTTCAACAGCCACACCCTTCAACAGCCACAACCTTCAACAGCCACACCCTTCAACAGCCACACCCTTCAACAGCCACACCCTTCAACAGCCACACCCTACACCAGCCACACCCTACACCAGCCACACCCTTCACCAGCCACACCCTTCACCAGCCACACCCTTCAACAGCCACACCCTTCAACAGCCACACCCTTCAACAGCCACACCCTTCAACAGCCACACCCTTCAACAGTCACACCCTTCACCACCCACACCCTTCACCACCCACACCCTTCAACAGCCACACCCTTCAACAGCCACACCCTTCACCAGCCACACCCTTCACCAGCCACACCCTTCAACAGCCACACCCTTCAACAGCCACACCCTTCACCAGCCACACCCTTCACCAGCCACACCCTTCAACAGCCACACCCTTCACCAGCCACACCCTTCACCAGCCACACCCTTCACCAGCCACACCCTTCACCAGCCACACCCTTCACCAGCCACACCCTTCACCAGCCACACCCTACACCAGCCACACCCTACACCAGCCACACCCTTCAACAGCCACATCCTTCAACAGCCACACCCTTCAACAGCCACACCCTACACCAGCCACACCCTACACCAGCCACACCCTTCAACAGCCACACCCTTCAACAGCCACACCCTTCAACAGCCACACCCTTCAACAGCCACACCCTTCACCAGCCACACCCTTCACCAGCCACACCCTTCACCAGCCACACCCTTCACCAGCCACACCCTTCACCAGCCACACCCTACACCAGCCACACCCTACACCAGCCACACCCTTCAACAGCCACACCCTACACCAGCCACACTCTTCAACAGCCACACCCTTCAACAGCCACACCCTTCAACAGCCACACCCTTCAACAGCCACACCCTACACCAGCCACACCCTTCACCAGCCACACCCTTCACCAGCCACACCCTTCACCAGCCACACCCTTCAACAGCCACACCCTTCAACAGCCACACCCTTCAACAGCCACACCCTTCAACAGCCACACCCTTCAACAGCCACACCCTTCAACAGCCACACCCTACACCAGCCACACCCTTCACCAGCCACACCCTTCAACAGCCACACCCTTCAACAGCCACACCCTTCAACAGCCACACCCTTCAACAGCCACACCCTTCAACAGCCACACCCTTCAACAGCCACACCCTTCAACAGCCACACCCTTCAACAGCCACACCCTTCAACAGCCACACCCTACACCAGCCACACCCTTCACCAGCCACACCCTTCACCAGCCACACCCTTCACCAGCCACACCCTTCACCAGCCACACCCTTCACCAGCCACACCCTTCAACAGCCACACCCTTCAACAGCCACACCCTTCAACAACCACACCCTTCAACAGCCACACCCTACACCAGCCACACCCTTCACCAGCCACACCCTTCACCAGCCACACCCTTCACCAGCCACACCCTTCAACAGCCACACCCTTCAACAGCCACACCCTTCAACAGCCACACCCTTCAACAGCCACACCCTTCAACAGCCACACCCTACACCAGCCACACCCTTCCAGCCACACCCTTCACCAGCCACACCCTTCACCAGCCACACCCTTCAACAGCCACACCCTTCAACAGCCACACCCTTCAACAGCCACACCCTTCAACAGCCACACCCTTCAACAGCCACACCCTTCACCAGCCACACCCTTCAACAGCCACACCCTACACCAGCCACACCCTTCCAGCCACACCCTTCACCAGCCACACCCTTCACCAGCCACACCCTTCAACAGCCACACCCTTCAACAGCCACACCCTTCAACAGCCACACCCTTCAACAGCAACACCCTTCAACAGCCACACCCTTCAACAGCCACACCCTTCAACAGCCACACCCTTCACCAGCCACACCCTTCACCAGCCACACCCTTCACCAGCCACACCCTTCAACAGCCACACCCTTCAACAGCCACACCCTTCAACAGCCACACCCTTCAACAGCCACACCCTACACCAGCCACACCCTTCAACAGCCACACCCTTCAACAGCCACACCCTTCAACAGCCACACCCTACACCAGCCACACCCTTCAACAGCCACACCCTTCAACAGCCACACCCTTCAACAGCCACACCCTTCAACAGCCACACGCCACAAGTAAGAATACAACCACATTACTCCAGGAAGAATACAACCACATTACTCCAGGAAGAATACAACCACATTACTCCAGGAAGAATACAACAACATTACTCCAGGAAGAATACAACCACATTACTCCAGGAAGAATACAACCACATTACTCCAGGAAGAATACATCCACATTACTCCAGGAAGAATACAACCACATTACTCCAGGAAGAATACAACCACATTACTCCAGGAAGAATACAACCACATTACTCCAGGAAGAATACAACCACATTACTCCAGGAAGAATACAACAACATTACTCCAGGAAGAATACAACAACATTACTCCAGGAAGAATACAACAACATTACTCCAGGAAGAATACAACAACATTACTCCAGGAAGAATACAACCACACACGAGAAACAATTACACCACTCAAGAATGTATCCGAAACAAAATCCAATTGCATTATTCCTAATTGTATCAGAGATTAACAAAAATACAATTATAAAATACCCAATTCTCTTGCTCTATTTTGCTCTGCTGTTTTTTTGCTTTTGTTTTATTTTTTTTTGCACCGAGGATTTTCATTATGGATAAAAAAAAAGGTTAAACTATTAATGCCGAATTTTTGAGCTATGTTTAGCAGGCATTTATAGAATGTTTAATCACAATTGTTCATCACGATTGATCGAAAATGTAATTTTCTGCTATGTCATTTAGTTTTTTTTTTTGCCGTATATTTGATTTTACTAATGTGGGTTACACCATGGAAACAATAGAGGTATTGAGTGATTTATATATATATATATATATATATATATATATATATATATATATATATATATATATATATATATATATATATATATATAAATAATTAGTATATATTTCTTGTAAACATATGTTGTTAAATATGACCGAAAAAGTAAGATTAATAATTCTAACACGAATTTTCACAATATTTCTTATGTTTCTTTTTACTGTCGATGGCAATTGAAAAATCAATTCTCCAAAATTAATTTTTATTTCTAGTTTGACGCGACGCTTGAACGCGTTTCATAATAACTTATTACATTTTCAAAGACTTAATTTTTCACACACTCAACTGTAACCTGAAAACGCTAAACAGAGTTTTACTTAATGCTAACACTTAAACAGCTTGTCTTATATACTCGCATTTGGGTGAGGTGATATGTTGCAACAGTTTTGGATGAGATGAACAAACTTTTGACCAACACAAGACAGAACACGGAACATTGGGTATTAATTGGATAAATGAGAGGGAAGAATGGACGTAACTGCAAAGGACCTATTGGCCCATACTTCCTCTTGATGCTTCTATATTCGTGCGGAGTCTTGGGTAGTGGGTAGAATATAGTTGTGCATTAATTGGCTGTTGATTGCTGGTGTTGACTTTTTGATGTGTAGTGCCTCGCAGATGTCAAGCCGCCTGCTATCTGCCGTAATGTTCCTTAGAACACCACATGCCAATCGGCTTACAACCAGTTTCATGTTAAACAACTGCTTTTAGGCAGTTTGTTAAAATTGATGAGCGAGTCATTAAGATCGACCGCCGCTTTAACGAGCCAAGTCTGAGAACGTGTTGGCCAACAGGGTAATGGGTGTTCTCAATTAGGACTGATGTAAGAGGTACCTCCGCGGTACCCAAATAAGACTTTAAACTAAGGGCATCGTCGGTGATGGATAGGAATGGACTGTAGAGAAGGGTAGGGATGGTGGTGAAGGGTAGGGACGGTGGTGAAGGGTAGAGATGATGGTGAAGGGTAGGGACGGTAGTGAAGGGTAGGGACGGTGGTGAAGGGTAGGGACGGTGGTGAAGGGTAGGGACGGTGGTGAAGAGTAAAGATAGTTGTAATGTCTTGGGTCCCGTACCTGTGAGGGTTGGGACTTACACCACCAAAAGATCTCTGGTTACTGCACCAGACTGTTCCTCCCGTACAGGTAGACAACGTTCCCCCAACCACTCTCTGTCCGGAACAGACAACCGACCTCGGCAGTCTCACTTCCGCTACCGCCGGTCGACCAACAATTAACTCTAAGGTGCTTGTAGTTTTCTCAGTAGATCACCCTGTACGCCTTTCGATTTTGGAGAGGGGTTCAGCGTCACGTATCTAGGGGCGCGGCTCCAACACTGGCCTCGTTGTCCTGTGTACACACCCTACTTGAGCCGCCGTGACTTCCCGCTCTCTCCTTGATTGGTATCATCTCAATCCCCCTTTTCTGAATTAGTATTCCTTACCACCCAATCCACAGCTGCAATTCTCTCTCTCTGTCTCTCTCTCTCTATATCTCTCTATATCTCTCTCTCTCTTTTCTGCTTTCTGGGATTAAATTCCCGCACGCTGCGAGGGGGA
>NC_091224.1:16947572-17010072 GCF_040958095.1 Procambarus clarkii | reverse complement strand
CTCCAACAATGGCCTCAACTTGTGATTGATGCCGTGTCGTCCTGGGCTTGTGCTGTGACTTGTACTATGACCTTTACTCTGAAGCCGGTTGTCCTTCGACCCTCTCTGTCGCTTTATGGTAATTCTCTTTTATATAGGGATTCTGCTAAACTTCTGGGGTTAATCTTTGACACTCGCTTGTCCTGGTCACCCTATATCTCCTACTTCCGAGTTGAATGCTCTAAGGTCGTTTACTTACATAAGGTCTTGTCCCATACTTCCCAGGGAGCTGATAGGTGCACGCTCCTCTCTTTACATTCTTCTCTCGTGCTTTCTAAACTCGATTATGGCTGTCTTGCTTACTCGTCTGCCTCTCCCTCCACTCTTCATCGTCTTGATGCTCTTCACTATACTGGGCTCCGTCTTAGCTCTGGTACCTTTCATTCGACCCCTGTCCAGAGCTTGTATGTTGAGACCCGCGTCCCTGTCTGTACAGGGTCGCCGTGATCGCTACTGTCTTCGCTACTTTGTGCGGTTCCTACAGGAGGAGGCATTCATCAGTCTCAGGAGACTATGGAGTTGCACTCTGGTGTCGGCCTGGTCTGGAGTGGCCTCACCAGGGCGCAAAGCCAGGGTAGGTTGATTCGGGGGAGAAGCTGTTACCCAGGCAGCAGGTCCCTCCTCTCCACGGCGCTGAAAGTCTCCAATGGAAAGGCATACGCCAATACGATTGGTTCCAGCGCCGTCGCAGGAACTGTGAGTTCCGGGGTTACGTCATACTTTGACCATTAACCGTCCTGTGGGCCCCTGTTCCCTTTCACCACCTGTGGGCCCCTGTTCCCTTTCACCACCTGTGGGGCCCCTGTTCCCTTTCACCACCTTTGGGCCCCTGTTCCCTTTCACCACCTTCCCCTTTCCGTACGGTTGTCTCGCTTGCAAGGTTCTCTCTCGGCTCTTGTTGATAATGTTTCTTCTCGTGTCATTCTCGTCCTTGCCCCCATGGAGGGTCCCTCTTCCTAAGCTTTGTGGAACCTTGACCTGCATGAATGAGGCTTTTACCCCTCCTACAGTTCTGAAAGGCCTTTTCCTTGCTCACTTTTCTTCACACTCCCGATTCATCTCCATCTTCACAGACGGTGTAGGCTACTCCGTTGTTTCCTAACTGCACCTATATGTGTTGCCTGCCTTCAGAGACTTGGCATATTCACGGCGGAACTTTACGTAATTTTGTTTGATCTTCGTCAACTGCTTTTTCGCCGTAATTCTTCCTTTGTTGTTGTAGTTGATTCTTACAGTTCCCTCATGGCTCTGGAGTCCTTTAATTCTGTCCATCCTGTGGTCATCAAAATTCAATAGTGGTTGTTTCTTATCTCCAGCAGATTTAAGACCAGTTTAAGTCCAGTTTTGCTGGGTTCCCAGCCATATTGGTGTGTTTGTAAATGAGCGTGCGGATGCTGCCGCTATAGAAGCTATCCGCACCTATCTCATCTCTCGTAAAGATATTCCGTATTCCAACTTCTACCCAGTTATTCATTTCTCAATTCTTGCACGTTGGCAGGGTCGTTGGTCTTCTGTTACTGGTAACAACCTGCCTGCTCTTAAGGGTAATGTGTCCCCGTGGCCTTCCTCGTACCACCATAACCGGCGATGGGAAACGGCTCTGGCGAGGTTATGTATTGTCCATACACGCTTAACTCACAGCACTTAATGGAGCGCCGCTCTGCTCCTTATTGTTCAAATTGCATTGTCCCTCTTACGGTCGTGCATTCCCTTGTTGAATCTCCTGACTTTCAGCATGTGTGTGCGTCTTTCTTCCCGACTGTCCCTTGCGGTCACCTAACCCTCGTTCGTATCCTTGGTGAATCAGATGCCTTTGATGTTGTTTACCTTAAGACGTATTGTTTTTTTATTGGCATCCTTAGTTATATTTTGAATATCCCACACTTTTGACGGTGTTAAATAGCCTCCTCAGCTTGGTGCCTTCTTTTCATAATTACTTACTTACCCTTCAAAGTTTGAAGAGACATGGAGGCCCATAGATTCTGGCCTCCAGCTGGGTGGACAGCGCTTCGGATTCGTAGTCCTGAGGTTCCGGGTTCGATCCCCGGTGGAGGCGGAGACAAATGGGCAAAATGTTTCTTTAACCCTGATGCCCCTGTTACCTAGTAATAAATAGGTACCTGGGAGTTAGACAGCTGCTACGGGCTGCTTCCTGGGGGTGGAGGCCTGGTCGAAGACCGGCCCACGGGGGCACTAAGCCCCGAAATCATCTGAAGATAACCTCAAGATAGCCTCCAACCTTGTACTGGCAAACCAATAGAGCGACAAACAGGCATTCTCTCTAATAGACTAATCTGTTAATGAGAAAAAAACATTTATTACAGTTTGTTACAATGGATGAACGAGGCCTTGGGGTCGGCCGCGGCTTTAACGAGCCATGCCTCAGGACGAGTTGTTGAACCGGGCCATAGTGTTCTCAATAAGGACGGCTGACAAAAGTAGCTAACTGGTGCCCAATTGAGATTTTAAACTGGTTCACCTTCCAATTGATATTTTATTGTATATATATATAATATATATATATATATATATATATATTAGTATATTTTGGTAGCAGTCTTTCCAGTAGACATATATTATTAAATATGACCGAAAAAGTAAGATTAATAATTCTAACACGAATTTTCTCAATCTTTCGTACATTTCTTTTCACTGTTGGAGGTAATTAGGAGGTTGGAGTAGATCCTCCTGGTTGACACACATGCACACACACACGCGCGCGCGCACACACACATACACACACACACACACACACACACACACACACACACACACACACACACACACACACACACACACACACATATACACACACCCTAATGGAATGCATTACGAAGTGATGTGGTGGAGGCTGACTCCATACACAGTTTCAAGTGTAGATATGATAGAGCCCAGTAGGCTCAGGAACCTGTACACCTGTTGATTGATAGTTGAGAGGCGGGAGCAAAGAGCCAGAGCTCAACCCCCGGAAGCACAATTAGGTAAGTACACACACACACACACACACACACACACACACACACAGGTCTGTGTCCCAAAGTTTCCTAAGTGAAATACCTTGGGACACAGACCTCAGAGACAAGTCTGTACAGGGTATGATGGACTATGTTACCCAAAAGTGTCAGGAGGCAGTAAACAGGTTCATCCCGGCCCAAAGGAAAAAATCCGAGAAGCAACAGAAGAATCCATGGTATAATAGGGCATGTATGGAAGCGGAGAAACTGAACAAAAAGGCGTGGAGGAACTTCCGGAATAACAGAACACCAGAAAACAGAGAGAGATACCAGAGAACCAGGAATGAGTACGTCAGGGTGAGAAGAGAAGCAGAGAAAAATTTTGAAAATGATATAGCAAACAAAGCCAAGACCGAACCAAAGCTACTCCACAGTCACATCAGAAGGAAAACAACAGTGAAAGAACAGGTATTGAAACTTAGAACAGGCGAGGACAGGTATACAGAGAATGACAGAGAGGTGTGTGAGGAACTCAACAAGAGGTTCCAGGAGGTCTTCACAATAGAACAGGGTGAGGTCACTGTGCTAGGAGAAAGGGAGGTAAACCAGGCGGCCTTGGAGGAGTTCGAAATTACGAGAGAGGAGGTCAAGAGACACCTGCTGGATCTGGATGTTAGAAAGGCTGTTGGTCCAGATGGGATCTCACCATGGGTACTGAAAGAGTGTGCAGAGTCACTTTGCTTGCCACTCTCCATAGTGTATAGTAAGTCACTAGAGACGGGAGACCTACCAGAAATATGGAAGACGGCGAATGTGGTCCCAATATACAAAAAGGGCGACAGACAAGAGGCACTGAACTACAGGCCAGTGTCCTTGACTTGTATACCATGCAAGGTGATGGAGAAGATCGTGAGAAAAAACCTGGTAACACATCTGGAGAGAAGGGACTTCGTGACAAATCGCCAACATGGATTCAGGGAGGGTAAATCTTGCCTTACAGGCTTGATAGAATTCTACGATCAGGTGACACAGATTAAGCAAGAAAGAGAGGGCTGGGCGGACTGCATTTTCTTGGATTGTCGGAAAGCCTTTGACACAGTACCGCATAAGAGGCTGGTACATAAGCTGGAGAGACAGGCAGGTGTAGCTGGTAAGGTGCTCCAGTGGATAATGGAGTATCTAAGCAATAGGAAGCAGAGAGTTACGGTGAGGGGTGAGACCTCCGATTGGCGTGAAGTCACCAGTGGAGTCCCACAGGGCTCTGTACTCGGTCCTATCTTGTTTCTGATATATGTAAATGATCTACCGGAGGGTATCGATTCATTTCTCTCAATGTTTGCGGACGATGCTAAAATTATGAGAAGGATTAAAACAGAAGAGGACTGTTTGAGGCTTCAAGAAGACCTAGACAAGCTGAAGGAATGGTCGAACAAATGGTTGTTAGAGTTTAACCCAACCAAATGTAATGTAATGAAGATAGGTGTAGGGAGCAGGAGGCCAGATACAAGGTATCATCTGGGAGAGGAAATTCTTCAGGAGTCAGAGAAGGAAAAAGACTTGGGGGTTGATATCACGCCAGACCTGTCTCCTGCAGCACATATCAAGCGGATAACATCAGCGGCATATGCCAGGCTGGCCAACATACGAACGGCATTCAGAAACTTGTGTAAAGTATACATTCAGAACTTTGTATACCACATATGTCAGGCCAATCCTGGAGTATGCAGCCCCAGCATGGAGTCCATAGCTAGTCAAGGATAAGACTAAACTGGAAAAGGTTCAAAGGTTTGCCACCAGACTAGTACCCGAGCTGAGAGGTATGAGCTACAAGGAGAGACTACGGGAATTAAACCTCACTTCGCTGGAAGACAGAAGAGTTAGGGGGGACATGATCACCACATTCAAGATTCTGAAGGGGATTGATAGGGTAGATAAAGACAGTCTATTTAACACAAGGGGAACACGCACAAGGGGACACAGGTGGAAACTGAGTGCCCAAATGAGCCACAGAGATATTAGAAAGAACTTTTTTAGTGTCAGAGTGGTTGACAAATGGAATGCATTAGGAAGTGATGTGGTGGAGGCTGACTCCATACACAGTTTCAAGTGTAGATATGACAGAGCCCAGTAGGCTCAGGAATCTGTACACCTGTTGATTGACGGTTGAGAGGCGGGACCAAAAAGCCAGAGCTCAACCCCCGCAAACACAACTAGGTGAGTACAACTAGGTGAGTACACACACGCACACACACACACACGCACACGCACACGCACCCATACAAAGATGCTGTACATATTTCCTCCCTGCATGCAGTTCAGCATCCTCATCTCCCATGAAACTCGCTTCATCCTATTCCCGGAGATTATTTTTTTCAACCCCGAAGGATAGACGAAGGTTTGTGATCAGGCTGCCTCAGCTCTAGTCCAAACCATAAGCTGATTATCTCTAAGGCACCATCTCTTTTCTGTCATAATATATACATATATATATATACATATATATATATATATATATATATATATATATATATATATATATATATATATATATATATATATATATATATATATATATATATATGAATGAAAACTCACACCCCAGAAGTGACTCGAACCCATACTCCCAGAAGCAACGCAACTGGTAACTACAGGGCGCCTTAATCCGCTTGACCATCACGGCCGTCAAAAGGAAGTGATAGCCGAGGCTATTTGAGCCACTTCCCCGACGGCAACTCGGATGGTAATCTTGGGCATAGCATTTCACCAAATCACCTCATTCTTTGGGGCACACGTGAGGAACACAAATGCGAACAAGCCTGAATGGTCCCCAGGACTATATGCGAATGAAAACTCACACCCCAGAAGTGACTCGAACCCATACTCCCAGAAGCAACGCAACTGGTAACTACAGGGCGCCTTAATCCGCTTGACCATCACGGCCGTCAAAAGGAAGTGATAGCCGAGGCTATTTGAGCCACTTCCCCGACGGCAACTCGGATGGTAATCTTGGGCATAGCATTTCACCAAATCACCTCATTCTTTGGGGCACACGTGAGGAACACAAATGCGAACAAGCCTGAATGGTCCCCAGGACTATATGCGAATGAAAACTCACACCCCAGAAGTGACTCGAACCCATACTCCCAGAAGCAACGCAACTGGTAACTACAGGGCGCCTTAATCCGCTTGACCATCACGGCCGTCAAAAGGAAGTGATAGCCGAGGCTATTTGAGCCACTTCCCCGACGGCAACTCGGATGGTAATCTTGGGCATAGCATTTCACCAAATCACCTCATTCTTTGGGGCACACGTGAGGAACACAAATGCGAACAAGCCTGAATGGTCCCCAGGACTATATGCGAATGAAAACTCACACCCCAGAAGTGACTCGAACCCATACTCCCAGAAGCAACGCAACTGGTAACTACAGGGCGCCTTAATCCGCTTGACCATCACGGCCGTCAAAAGGAAGTGATAGCCGAGGCTATTTGAGTCAAATAGCCTCGGCTATCACTTCCTTTTGACGGCCGTGATGGTCAAGCGGATTAAGGCGCCCTGTAGTTACCAGTTGCGTTGCTTCTGGGAGTATGGGTTCGAGTCACTTCTGGGGTGTGAGTTTTCATTCGCATATAGTCCTGGGGACCATTCAGGCTTGTTCGCATTTGTGTTCCTCACGTGTGCCCCAAAGAATGAGGTGATTTGGTGAAATGCTATGCCCAAGATTACCATCCGAGTTGCCGTCGGGGAAGTGGCTCAAATAGCCTCGGCTATCACTTCCTTTTGACGGCCGTGATGGTCAAGCGGATTAAGGCGCCCTGTAGTTACCAGTTGCGTTGCTTCTGGGAGTATGGGTTCGAGTCACTTCTGGGGTGTGAGTTTTCATTCGCATATAGTCCTGGGGACCATTCAGGCTTGTTCGCATTTGTGTTCCTCACGTGTGCCCCAAAGAATGAGGTGATTTGGTGAAATGCTATGCCCAAGATTACCATCCGAGTTGCCGTCGGGGAAGTGGCTCAAATAGCCTCGGCTATCACTTCCTTTTGACGGCCGTGATGGTCAAGCGGATTAAGGCGCCCTGTAGTTACCAGTTGCGTTGCTTCTGGGAGTATGGGTTCGAGTCACTTCTGGGGTGTGAGTTTTCATTCGCATATAGTCCTGGGGACCATTCAGGCTTGTTCGCATTTGTGTTCCTCACGTGTGCCCCAAAGAATGAGGTGATTTGGTGAAATGCTATGCCCAAGATTACCATCCGAGTTGCCGTCGGGGAAGTGGCTCAAATAGCCTCGGCTATCACTTCCTTTTGACGGCCGTGATGGTCAAGCGGATTAAGGCGCCCTGTAGTTACCAGTTGCGTTGCTTCTGGGAGTATGGGTTCGAGTCACTTCTGGGGTGTGAGTTTTCATTCGCATATAGTCCTGGGGACCATTCAGGCTTGTTCGCATTTGTGTTCCTCACGTGTGCCCCAAAGAATGAGGTGATTTGGTGAAATGCTATGCCCAAGATTACCATCCGAGTTGCCGTCGGGGAAGTGGCTCAAATAGCCTCGGCTATCACTTCCTTTTGACGGCCGTGATGGTCAAGCGGATTAAGGCGCCCTGTAGTTACCAGTTGCGTTGCTTCTGGGAGTATGGGTTCGAGTCACTTCTGGGGTGTGAGTTTTCATTCGCATATAGTCCTGGGGACCATTCAGGCTTGTTCGCATTTGTGTTCCTCACGTGTGCCCCAAAGAATGAGGTGATTTGGTGAAATGCTATGCCCAAGATTACCATCCGAGTTGCCGTCGGGGAAGTGGCTCAAATAGCCTCGGCTATCACTTCCTTTTGACGGCCGTGATGGTCAAGCGGATTAAGGCGCCCTGTAGTTACCAGTTGCGTTGCTTCTGGGAGTATGGGTTCGAGTCACTTCTGGGGTGTGAGTTTTCATTCGCATATAGTCCTGGGGACCATTCAGGCTTGTTCGCATATATATATATATATATATATATATATATATATATATATATATATATATATATATATATATATATATATATATATATATATATATATATATGTCGTACCTAGTAGCCAGAACTCACTTCTCAGCCTACTATGCAAGGCCCGATTTGCCTAATAAGCCAAGTTTTCCTGAATTAATATATTTTCTCTAATTTTTTTCTTATGAAATGATAAAGCTACCCATTTCATTATGTATGCGGTCAATTTTTTTTTATTGGAGTTAAAATTAACGTAGATATATGACCGAACCTAACCAACCCTACCAAACCTAACCTAACCTATCTTTATAGGTTAGGTTAGGTTAGGTAGCCGAAAACGTTAGGTTAGGTTTGGTTAGGTAGTCGAAAAACAATTAATTCATGAAAACTTGGCTTATTAGGCAAATCGGGCCTTGCATAGTAGGCTGATAAGTGCGTTCTGGCTACTAGGTACGACATATATATATATATATATATATATATATATATATATATATATATATATATATATATATATATATATATATATATATATATATATATATCATATTACCACCTATGCTTATCCTAGCATGGATAAGGAACTACCTGACAGGAAGGAGCCAGAGAGTTACAGTAAGGGGCGAGAAGTCGGATTGGCGAACAGTAACGAGTGAAGTACCTCAAGGATCGGTGCTGGGACCAATTCTATTTCTAATATATGTTAACGACATGTTTACAGGAGTAGAGTCCTACATGTCGATGTTCGCGGATGACGCAAAGTTGATGAGAAGAGTTGTGACAGATGAGGATTGTAGGATCCTCCAAGAGGACTTGAACAGGTTGCAAAGATGGTAAGAGTATTGGCTACTTGAGTTCAACACGAGCAAATGTAAAGTTATGGAAATGGGACTAGGTGATAGGAGACCAAAGGGACAGTACATAATGAAGGGGAACTGCCTACCTGTGACGACGCGAGAAAGAGACCTGGGGGTGGACGTAACAGCTAATCTATCTCCTGAGGCACATATAAATAGGATAACGACAGCAGCGTACTCTACACTGGCAAAAGTTAGAACATCATTCAGAAACCTAAGTAAGGAGCCATTTAGGGCGCTTTACACTGCCTACGTAAGGCCAGTCTTAGAGTATGGCGCCGCATCATGGAGTCCCCATCTGAAGGAGTACATAATGAAACTGGAAAAGGTTCAGATGTTTGCAACGAGGCTCGTCCCAGAGTTACGAGGGATGGGGTATGAGGAGCGCCTGAAGGAACTGAGCCTTACGACACTAGAAAAAGAGAAGGGTGAGGGGGGATATGATAGGAACGTATAAAATACTCAGGGGAAGTGACAGAGTGGACGTAGGCGAAATGTTCACACGGAATAGTAACAGAACGAGGGGACATGGATAGAAGCTGGAAACTCAGATGAGTCACAAAGATGTTAGGAAGTTTTCTTTTAGTGTGAGAGTAGTGGGAAAATGGAATGCACTTAAGGAGCAGGTTGTGGAATTAAATTCTCTACATAATTTTAAAACCAGGAATGATAGGGAAATAGGACCGAGGTCATTGCTGTAAACAACCGATGCTCGAAACGCGGGATCCAAGAGTCAATGCTTGATTCTATAAGCACAAATAGGTGAGTACAAATAGGTGAACACACACACACACACACACACACACACACACATACACACACACACACACACACACACATTTAAGTGCAGTTCAGTAAGGAAAATGGTGGGCCTGATGCAAGATAAAATTAAGAGGGTTGTAATCTGATAATGAAGATTAGGAAGGTAAACGGAGATGCACACTAATGGGGAATTACACTGTGTGTGTGTGTGTGTGTGTGTGTGTACTCACCTAGTTGTACTCACCTAGTTGTACTGACCTAGTTGTGCTTGGGGGGTTGAGCTTTGGCTCTTTGGTCCCGCCTCTCAACTGTCAATCAATTGGTGTACAGATTCCTGAGCCTACTGGGCCCCATCATATCTACCTTGAGGTTACCTTGAGGTGCTTCCAGGGCTTAGTGTCCCCGCGGCCCGGTCGTCGACCAGGCCTCCTGGTTACTGGACTGATCAACCAGGCTGTTAGACGCGGCTGCTCGCAGCCTGACGTATGAGTCACAGCCTGGTTGATCAGGTATCCTTTGGAGGTGCTTATTCAGTTCTCTCTTGAACACTGTGAGGGGCCGGCCAGTTATGCCCCTTATGTGTAGTGGAAGCGTGTTGAACAGTCTCGGGCCTCTGATGCTGATAAGAGTTCTCTCTCAGAGTACCAGTTGCACCTCTGCTTTTCAACGGGGGTATTCTGCACATCCTGCCATGCCTTCTGGTCTCATGTGATCTGGTCTACATGGTCATGGTTCTGGTCTACATTTGAAGCTGTGTATAGAGTCAGCCTCCACCACATCACTGCCTAATGCATTCCACTTGTTAACTTCTCTGATACTGAAAAGTTCTTTCTAATGTCTCTGTGGCTCATCTGGGTACTAAGTTTCTACCTGTGTCCCCTTGTTCGTGTTCCACCCGTGCTAAAGAGTATGTCTTTGTCCACCCTGTCAATTCCTCTGAGAATTTTGAGGTTGTTATCATGTCTCCCCTTTCTCTTCTGTCTTCCAGGGACGTGAGTTTCAGCTCCTTTAGCCTTTCCTCATAGCTCATACCTCTCAGTTCCGGAAAGAATCTGGTGGCATACCGCTGAATCTTCTCTAACTTTGCAATGTGTTTAACTAGGTATGGACACCAAGCTGGAGCTGCATTTTCCAGGATTGGTCTGACATAAGTGGTATACAGGGTCCTGAACGATTCCCGACATAGGTTGCTAAAGGCAGTTCTTATGTTGGCCAGTCTACCATATGGAGCTGAGGATATCCGTTTTATGGGGACAGGTTCGGAGAGATATCAACCCCCAGTCCTTTCTCTCTATTTGACTCTTGTAGGATTTCACCTCCAAGATGGTACCTTGTGTTCAGCCTTCTACTCCCTTCGTCTAATTTTATTACTTTGCACTTTCCTGAGTTAAACTTTAGTAGCCATTTTCAAGACCACTCCTCTAACCTGTCCAGGTCGTCCTGTAGCCTCTGTCATCATCTGTCTTGATTCTTCTCATAATGTTTGCATCATCAGCGAACATTGAGAGGAATGAGTCTATACCCTCTGGAAGGTCGTTTACATATATTAGAAACAGGATGGGTGCAAGTACAGAGCCCTGTGGGACTCCGCTGGTGACATCTCGCCATTCTGATGTCTCCCCCCCTCACAGTTACTCGCTGTTTCCTGTTGCTTAGATGCTCCCTTATCCACTGGAGCACCTTACATTTACTCCTGCCTGTTGCTCCAACTTTCGTAACAGTTTTTTATGGGGAACTGTGTAAAAGGCTTTCTGACAGTTGGTGGGGTGTTACAAAGCTGTTTCCCTCCAGACTCTACACCAACCTGCGGTCTCACCCGCCCTCACTGTAACACTCTGCTTTCTATTGCTTAGTATCAGGGGTTGGGGATTTTATGAACTTGATACTGAACTTTGCTTACTAGCAAACAGAGACTCTAACCACTTCCCTGATAAAATAAGATCAACCTCTGCAACTTCACAACTGCTGCTGTCAATCAATCAGTACTGGACACGGGAGTGCATATTGGAAGATCACCCTGAAATCGTTGTATACTGAGAGAGGGGTTAAATGTCACATTTACTTGGGGGAATCGGCTCCTATCTGGCCTACTGGTCATGACTACACTCCCTGTCGAGCCGCTGTGACTCCCCCCCCCTCCCCCCCCCCCCTCCCCCCCCCCTTCCCCCCCCCCTCCCCCCCCCCCCCCCCCCCCCCCCGACACTCTGCATGTTTTGGGATGATCTCCTAATTCCCTCTTTATTATATTATTGTCCTTTGTCAACCAATTTGCAACCGTTTCTCTCTCTCTCTCTCTCTCTCTCTCTCTCTCTCTCTCTCTCTCTCTCTCTCTCTCTCTCTCTCTCTCTCTCTCTCTCTCTCTCTCTCTCTCTCTCTCTCTTTTATCAGCACAAGAACAAAATTAGTGGTAAACAGACAAACATTTATTACACGAAAATACATAGAATGAAATATATATATAATATTACGGTACAGTGCCCCTAGGCTGTAACTAACAGGCAACACTCTAATATCATATCAAGTCTTTATCAAATAAACTGCTTTAGGCTGCTGCTCAATTTTTCGCCCACAGCCTACTGCCTCCTCACTGCTTGGGTTTGAGTATCTAGCATATAAAATAATATCTCCAGCAAGAAATATATAACTTTCTGACCTTACATTGCGTCACTCATGCCCTGTGTACTCAAGCTCTCCCTCATACATATCAGGGTGTCCATACACTTCTCCGTTCTGCATCCTGAAGCCCACCACTAAAAACATCTGTCTTTGGGTCCTTGAAATCAGGTAGGTACTCCTGCAGTCTTTGCAGTATTTGCTGCTACTTGAAGTCCCACTTAATGCCTGGGAAGTTCCTCTGTGCGGCTTCACAAAAATAAAACGTGTAGCTCCACTACACTCGAAGGTCCACACTACCGCTTAAGTTATGGTCTACCCCTGAAGTTCAACTCCACATTTCAACTCCATGTCACCTGGTCGTAGAATTCTATTAAGCCAGTTAGGCAAGATTTACCCTCCTTGAATATATTATTACAACTGTATAATGGTGTAATCAGGGAGGGTATAATCCCAAATACGATAATCCCACTTGGGCTGGACGGTGTCGCGTCATGCAAGTCGGCGTTCAATCCCCGACCGTCCAAGTGGTTGGGCACCATTCCTTCCCCCGTCCCGTCCCAAATCCTTATCCTGACCCCTTCCCGGTGCTATGTAGTCGTAATGACTTGGTGTTTTTCCCTGATAGTTCCCTTCCCTTCCCCCTACAACCGAATAAGTGACAGATGCGTGACCGAGTCCCTAGATATCTTCACTTTTCTGATAGAGGGGGACTTGGGAAGAGAAGGGAGGGGGGGGAGAAGAGGGGTCTTCCCTTCTGAAAATAAGGGGAGACAGCTGGAGAGGGGGTACGAGAGGGACAAGTGAGGAAAGGTGAGAGAAGGGAAAATTGGGAGACGAGAGGAGAGAGAGAGAGAGAGAGAGAGAGAGAGAGAGAGAGAGAGAGAGAGAGAGAGAGAGAGAGAGAGAGAGAGAGAGAGAGAGGTGCTTCCGGGGCTTAGCGTCCCCGCGGCCCGGTCGTCGACCAGGCCTCTGGGAGAGAGAGAGAGAGAGAGAATGAGGAAAAGGATCTTGGGGGAGAAAGTTGGGGAAGGGAAAGAGAGGGGACCGATGGAGAAAAAGAGATGAGAGAAGAAAGAGATAGGGGGAGAGAGGAGGGAATAAGTAACAGAGGTGGGGGGGGGGAGGGGAAGAAAGACCCGGGAGCAGCCGGGTACTCCTCCTAGTACTATACGTAGGAGCACTGATATCTAACCATGTCTAAGACATGAGAAGTATTTATGTATATACTAAAAGCATCGAAGAAACTCTTCAATCACTTGTGGTTGAGTGCTCAAGAAGGTCTTCCCATCCCAGTGTAAAGAAACATTATTGACATCTTTTTGGTAACAATCGTACTAAATAAGTCTGTTACTGATCATTTCATCAGTGTGACGAAGGGGGAATTGGGGTCATCTTTTATGTAATCAATTGGCAGGTCTGTTATTATAAAATGGATACGAACCCTTCACTAAACATGATCCGCAGAAGAAACCCCCAATTGGACTTAAGATCTGAATAGACACCAACTGTTCCACGTGAAGGACCCCACACAAGGAGTGGCTTAAGGGGCATCATCTTGAGTTTATCTTGAGATGATTTCGGGGCTTAGCATCCCCGCGGCCCGGTCCTCGACCAGGCCTTCTTTTTGTTACACATCCCTAGGAAGCACCCCGAAGCAGCTGTCTGACTATTTCCTGTCTAAAATGACAGGGACCCTACTAAAGTTCCCCTGGAACACCTCCTGCCCATCGGCTTACAACCAGATCCCAATTTACTGCTGAGTAATTTACTGTGGTCCCGACTTTCCGACTCGATTTTTTAGGGGCCTGAACCTTAGGGCTACGAATCCCGAGCGCTGTCAACTCAGCTGTCAGACCCCTAAAAAATCATGTCGGAAAGTTCAGTCGAAACATTAGTAGGGTTAATATTATGGTGATCTATGGGTAGGGAAAAGTCTAAGTCTGCTGACATGAGTTAGAAGACGTCTGAGAACATGAGTAAAAAGAAAGAAAAAAAGACAAGAGAAAGAAGTGAGCATTGTGGATGACAGCGGCCGCCACGCGGGGCGCCGTCTGCGACCTCTAGGAGGGCGCCATCTGCGACCTCTAGGAGGGCGCCATCTGCGACCTCTAGGAGGGCGCCGTCTGCGACCTCTAGGAGGGCGCCGTCAGCACCCTCTAGGAGGGCGCCGTCTGCGACCTCTAGGAGGGCGCCGTCTGCACCCTCTAGGAGGGCGCCGTCTGCGACCTCTAGGAGGGCGCCGTCTGCACCCTCTAGGAGGGCGCCGTCTGCGACCTCTAGGAGGGCGCCGTCTGTACCCTCTAGGAGGGCGCCGTCAGCAGCCTCTAGGAGGGCGCCGTCTGCACCCTCTAGGAGGGCGCCGTCAGCAGCCTCTAGGAGGGCGCCGTCTGCACCCTCTAGGAGGGCGCCGACAGCAGCCTCTAGGAGGGCGCCGTCTGCACCCTCTAGGAGGGCGCCGTCTGCACCCTCTAGGAGGGCGCCGTCAGCACCCTCTAGGAGGGCGCCGTCTGCACCCTCTAGGAGGGCGGCGTCAGCACCCTCTAGGAGGACCCGTCAGGAGGGAAGCATCCTTCAGGCGGTGGCGCGGGTCTTGACAACAGAGGCCACCTGTCAATATATGTCATAACCATTATAATTACAAAGTCTATCACTCATTGCCTTCATATCCACCTACACCAGCACCAGCAGCTTCACCAGCATCTTCATCACGCCGCCCTTCCCCCCTCCCCCACCCCCTTCACCATCACTGTCATCACCATCGGTGTCGCATACTGCCATGCAGAAACACAGGCAACCAACGATGATAGCTATCATAGCCACGATAGCGAAGATTGTAACACCACAACAAATCGCCCAAGTTGTACCAGAACACATTTTCTTTAATGACGATTAAATGTTTTTAATTAATTTCTTATTTTTTTGACTTAAAACTGAGAGATCATGTTTGTGAAATTAAGTGGGATGTGTTCTCCATCGTTTTGAATCATTGACCACCGTCCACCACCGTC
Source organism: Procambarus clarkii (assembly GCF_040958095.1). Taxonomy (NCBI): domain Eukaryota; kingdom Metazoa; phylum Arthropoda; class Malacostraca; order Decapoda; family Cambaridae; genus Procambarus; species Procambarus clarkii. Next base: position 16,994,860 of record NC_091224.1, on the reverse strand, counting down.
CCTACCTTTCACCACATTCTCCACCTTTCACCACATTCTCTACCCTTCACCACATTCTCTACCCTTCACCACATTCTCTACCCTTCACCACATTCTCTACCCTTCACCACATTCTCTACCCTTCACCACATTCTCTACCCTTCACCACATTCTCTACCCTTCACCATATTCTCTACCCTTCACCACATTCTCTACCCTTCACCACAGTCCTTACCCTTCACCTGGCCCACCTCCTCATCACACAAGGCCCCCTCATCACACTAGGCCCCCTCATCACACAAGGCCCCCTCATCACACTAGGCCCCCTCATCACACAAGGCCCCCTCATCACACAAGGCCCCCTCATCACACAAGGCCCCCTCATCACACAAGGCCCCCTCATCACACAAGGCCCCCTCATCACACAAGGCCCCCTCATCACACAAGGCCCCCTCATCACACTAGGCCCCCTCATCACACAAGGCCCCCTCATCACACTAGGCCCCCTCATCACACAAGGCCCCCTCATCACACAAGGCCCCCTCATCACACATTTAACACTGGTGGAATAAGGGGACACAGGTGGAGACTGAGTACCCAAATGAGCCACAGGGACGTTTGAAGGAACTTTTTCAGTGTCAGAGTAGTTAAGAGGTGAAATACATTAGGCAGTGATGTGGTGGAGGCTGACTCCATACACAGTTTCAAGTGTAGATATGATAGAGCCCAGTAGGCTCAGGAACCTGTACACCTGTTGATTGACGGTTGAGAGGCGGGGCCAAAGAGCCAGAGCTCAACCCCCGCAAGCACAACTAGGTGAGGACACACAGCGCCCTTGGACCTCGAGGCGGTAAAAGCAATTCTCTGACGGGAAATTTGTTGTTAAGGATTTTAATAGTACTGATGAAGGTGAGGGCTGGGGGGGGGGCTGATGAAGGTGAGGGCTGGGGGGGGGGCTGATGAAGGTGAGGGCTGGGGGGGCTGATGAAGGTGAGGGCTGGGGGGGCTGATGAAGGTGAGGGCTGGGGGGGGGGGGCTGATGAAGGTGAGGGCTGGGGGGGGCTGATGAAGGTGAGGGCTGGGGGGGCTGATGAAGGTGAGGGCTGGGGGGGGCTGATGAAGGTGAGGGCTGGGGGGGGGGCTGATGAAGGTGAGGGCTGGGGGGGGCTGATGAAGGTGAGGGCTGGAGGGGGGGGCTGATGAAGGTGAGGGCTGGGGGGGGGGCTGATGAAGGTGAGGGCTGGGGGGGGCTGATGAAGGTGAGGGCTGGGGGGGCTGATGAAGGTGAGGGCTGGGGGGGGCTGATGAAGGTGAGGGCTGGGGGGGGCTGATGAAGGTGAGGGCTGGGGGGGGCTGATGAAGGTGAGGGCTGGGGGGGGGCTGATGAAGGTGAGGGCTGGGGGGGGGCTGATGAAGGTGAGGGCTGGGGGGGGGCTGATGAAGGTGAGGGCTGGGGGGGGCTGATGAAGGTGAGGGCTGGGGGGGGCTGATGAAGGTGAGGGCTGGGGGGGGCTGATGAAGGTGAGGGCTGGAGGGGGGGCTGATGAAGGTGAGGGCTGGGGGGGGGGGGCTGATGAAGGTGAGGGCTGGGGGGGGGGGCTGATGAAGGTGAGGGCTGGGGGGGAGGCTGATGAAGGTGAGGGCTGGGGGGGGGCTGATGAAGGTGAGGGCTGGGGGGGGGGCTGATGAAGGTGAGGGCTGGGGGGGGGCTGATGAAGGTGAGGGCTGGGGGGGGGCTGATGAAGGTGAGGGCTGGGGGGGCTGATGAAGGTGAGGGCTGGGGGGGGCTGATGAAGGTGAGGGCTGGGGGGGCTGATAAAGGTGAGGGCTGGGGGGGGGCTGATGAAGGTGAGGGCTGGGGGGGGCTGATGAAGGTGAGGGCTGGGGGGGGCTGATGAAGGTGAGGGCTGGGGGGGGCTGATGAAGGTGAGGGCTGGGGGGGGCTGATGAAGGTGAGGGCTGGGGGGGGGCTGATGAAGGTGAGGGCTGGGGGGGGGCTGATGAAGGTGAGGGCTGGGGGGGGGCTGATGAAGGTGAGGGCTGGAGGGTGTTGTTGAAGGTGAGGGCTGGAGGGGGGCTGATGAAGGTGAGGGCTGGAGGGTGTTGATGAAGGTGAGGGCTGGAGGGACTTGATGAAGGTGAGGGCTGGAGGGACTTGATGAAGGTGAGGGCTGGAGGGACTTGATGAAGGTGAGGGCTGGAGGGACTTGATGAAGGTGAGGGCTGGAGGGACTTGATGAAGGTGAGGGCTGGAGGGACTTGATGAAGGTGAGGGCTGGAGGGACTTGATGAAGGTGAGGGCTGGAGGGGGTTGATGAAGGTGAGGGCTGGAGGGACTTGATGAAGGTGAGGGCTGGAGGGACTTGATGAAGGTGAGGGCTGGAGGGACTTGATGAAGGTGAGGGCTGGAGGGGGTTGATGAAGGTGAGGGCTGGGGGGGGCTGATGAAGGTGAGGGCTGGAAGGACGTGATGAAGGTGAGGGCTGGAGGGACTTGATGAAGGTGAGGGCTGGAGGGACTTGATGAAGGTGAGGGCTGGAGGGACTTGATGAAGGTGAGGGCTGGAGGGACTTGATGAAGGTGAGGGCTGGAGGGACTTTATGAAGGTGAGGGCTGGAGGGACTTGATGAAGGTGAGGGCTGGAGGGGGTTGATGAAGGTGAGGGCTGGAGGGGGCTGATGAAGGTGAGGGCTGGAGGGACTTGATGAAGGTGATGGCTGGAGGGGGCTGATGAAGGTGAGGGCTGGAGGGACTTGATGAAGGTGAGGGCTGGAGGGACTTGATGAAGGTGAGGGCTGGAGGGACTTGATGAAGGTGAGGGCTGGAGGGACTTGATGAAGGTGAGGGCTGGAGGGACTTGATGAAGGTGAGGGCTGGAGGGACTTGATGAAGGTGAGGGCTGGAGGGACTTGATGAAGGTGAGGGCTGGAGGGACTTGATGAAGGTGAGGGCTGGAGGAACTTGATGAAGGTGAGGGCTGGAGGGACTTGATGAAGGTGAGGGCTGGAGGGACTTGATGAAGGTGAGGGCTGGAGGGGCTTGATGAAGGTGAGGGCTGGAGGGACTTGATGAAGGTGAGGGCTGGAGGGACTTGATGAAGGTGAGGGCTGGAGGGACTTGATGAAGGTGAGGGCTGGAGGGACTTGATGAAGGTGAGGGCTGGAGGGACTTGATGAAGGTGAGGGCTGGAGGGACTTGATGAAGGTGAGGGCTGGAGGGACTTGATGAAGGTGAGGGCTGGAGGGACTTGATGAAGGTGAGGGCTGGAGGGACTTGATGAAGGTGAGGGCTGGAGGGACTTGATGAAGGTGAGGGCTGGAGGGACTTGATGAAGGTGAGGGCTGGAGGGACTTGATGAAGGTGAGGGCTGGAGGGACTTGATGAAGGTGAGGGCTGGAGGGACTTGATGAAGGTGAGGGCTGGAGGGACTTGATGAAGGTGAGGGCTGGAGGGACTTGATGAAGGTGAGGGCTGGAGGGACTTGATGAAGGTGAGGGCTGGAGGGGTAGGTGAAGGTGATGGGTAAGTCCCTATTAGGTCTACATGGTGATAAAGGAGGGAAGTAGCAACAGTGGAGAGAGAGAGAGAGAGAGAGAGAGAGAGAGAGAGAGAGAGAGAGAGAGAGAGTGAGTGAGTGAGTGAGTGAGTGAGTGAGTGAGTGAGTGAGTGAGTGAGTGAGTGAGAGAGTGAGAGAGTGAGAGAGTGAGAGAGTGAGAGAGTGAGAGAGTGAGAGAGTGAGTGAGTGAGTGAGTGAGTGAGTGAGTGAGTGAGTGAGTGAGTGAGAGAGTGAGAGAGTGAGAGAGTGAGAGAGTGAGAGAGTGAGAGAGTGAGAGAGTGAGAGAGTGAGAGAGTGAGAGAGTGAGTGAGTGAGTGAGTGAGTGAGTGAGTGAGTCCTGAGGACCCAAAAGTAATAAATGAGAGGACCTGTGGAGAGTGAGTTGGGAGACAATTTTGTGGAGGTGTGGAAGCTGTGTATATAGGCTATGGTGTGATGGTGAGGTATGGCTGTGGTTAGGCCTAGTGTCATGGTTAGATGGTTGTACTCAACTAGTTGTGCTTGCGGGGGTTGAGCTCTGGCTCTTTGGTCCCGCCTCTCAACTGTCAATCAACTGGTAATTACCTAAGTGTAGTTACAGGATGAGAGCTACGCTAGTGGTGTCCCGTCTTCCCAGCACTCTTTGTCATATAACGCTTTGAAACTACTGACGGTCTTGGCCTCCACCACCTTCTCACCTAACTTATTCCAACCGTCTACCACTCTGTTTGCGAAAGTGAATTTTCTTATATTTCTTCGGCATCTGTGTTTAGCTAGTTTAAATCTATGACCTCTTGTTCTTAAAGTTCCAGGTCTCAGGAAATCTTCCCTATCGATTTTATCAGTTCCTGTTACTATTTTGTATGTAGTGATCATATCACCTCTTTTTCTTCTGTCTTCCAGTTTTGGCATATTTAGTGCCTCTAACCTCTCCTCGTAGCTCTTGCCCTTCAGTTCTGGGAGCCACTTAGTAGCATGCCTTTGCACCTTTTCCAGTTTGTTGATGTGCTTCTTAAGATATGGGCACCACCTATATGATAGGTGGTGATATGACAGAGCCTACTGGGCTCTGTCATATCTACATTTGAAATTGTGTATTGAGTCAACCTCCACCACATCACTTCCTAATGCTTTCCATCTGTTAACTACTCTGACACTGATTTTTTTTAACGTCCCTGTGGCTCATTTGGGTACTCAGTTTCCACCTGTGTCTTCTTGTTCGCGTTTCACCCGTGTTAAACAGATTATCTTTATCCACCCTGTCGATTCCTCTTAGAATTGTATAGGTGGTGATCATGTCTCTCCTAACTCCTCTGTCTTCTTTTGTTGTAAGGTTTAGTTCCGGCAGTCTTTCCTCGTAGCTTAAGCCTCTCAGCTCGGAGACTAGTCTAGTGGCATACCTCTGAATTTTTCCTAACTTTGTTCTGTTTGACTAGACATGGACTCCACGCTGGAGCTGCATACTCCTGTATTGTTCTGACATAAGAGATATGCAAGGTTCTGAATGATTACGTACATAAGTCTCTGAAGGCCATTCTTATATTTGCTAGCCTTTCATATGACGCTGATGTTATCCTTTGATGTGGGCTTCAGGGGACAGGTCTGGTGTGATATCAACCCCCAGATCTCTCTCTCTCTCGTCCTGACTCCTGAAGGATTTCCTCTCCTAGCTGGTACCTTGTGTTTGACCTTCTGATCCAGCCATTTGTTGGACCATCCCTTCAGTTTCTCATATCGTAGCCTCTTGTTGTCCTCCTCTGTCTTAATCCTTCTGATAATTTTAGCATCGTCAGCAAATCTTGAGAGGAATGAGTCTATACCCTCTGGTAGATCATTTATGTATATCTGAAACAGGATAGGTCCGTGTACAGAGCCCTGTGGCACTCCGCTGGTGACATCTCGCCATTTGGAGGTCTTACTGCTCACAGCAACTCTCTGCTTCCTGTTGTTTACGTACTCCTTTATCCACTGGATATGCAACAGGCTCTTATCGAACACTTTATCAAAAGCTTTGTGACAGTCAAAGAAAATGCAGTCTGCCCGTCTTTCTCTTTCTTGCTTAATGCTTGTTGCTTGGTCATAGAATTCTGTTAAACCTGTGTGGCAAGATTTGCCATCCTGAACCTTTGTTGGTGACGTGTGTTACAAAGTCCCTTCTCTCCTGATGTGCTACCAACATTTTTCCTCCCAATCTTCTCCATCACCTTACATGGTATACAAGTTAGGGACACCGGCCAGTGGGGTGTAAGTTAGTACAGGTGTTTGGGAGTTATGGCTATGGTTAGGCCCGAGTGTTGTTCTTGATAGGCTCAGTCTGATGGTATGGTTAGGTTGCGTTTTGGGCTGGTTTCTTGCGTGGATGTTGGGGAGGCTGAGTGATGGACTCGTATGGCTGCGTCTAGGCCAGGTTCAGGGAGAGATGATGGTGGTAGGTCTATGAGAAGTGGTTTGTTGTTTTCAATCCTGAAACTTCCAATGAGCCTCTCTGTCTCTCTGTCTCTGTCTCTGTCTCTGTCTCTGTGTCTCTGTGTCTCTCTGTCTCTCTGTCTCTGTCTCTGTCTCTGTCTCTGTCTCTGTCTCTGTCTCTCTGTCTCTGTCTCTGTCTCTGTCTCTGTCTCTCTCTCTCTCTCTCTCTCTCTCTCTCTCTCTCTCTCTCTCTCTCTCTCTCTCTCTCTCTCTCTCTCTCTCTCTCTCTCTCTCTGTATATATATATATATATATATATATATATATATATATATATATATATATATATATATATATATATATATATATATATATATATATATATATATATAGCGAATGAGAGAGAGAGAGAGAGAAAGAGAGAGTGAGAGAGAGAGAGAGAGAGAGAGAGAGAGAGAGAGAGAGAGAGAGAGAGAGAGAGAGAGAGAGAGAGAGAGAGAGAGAGAGAGAGAGAGAGAGAGGTCTCTCCTCACTGCCGCCTTGGGCCATGTTATCTCCTCCACTTCTCTTCCCATTCTTCTAGAGCTGCCCTTTCCCCCCTTCTACTTAACTTTCGAGTTTTTTCTTATTTTTCTCTATTTCCAGACATCTGCTCTTGTGGCCTCCCTCACTCCCTCTCTCACTTGGATACTTTTACCTCTATGCCCATTTTTTTTTTAATTTTTTTTCGGCAGGGCTAATTTTTTTGTCTTCTGGGCTGAACATCCCTTTATCTGTTTCCTGGTCGTGTGATGGTGAGGTGTGATGACGGGGCCTTGTGTGATGACGGGGCCTTGTGTGATGAGGTGGGTCTTGTGTGATGAGGAGGCCTTGTGTGATGACGGGGTCTTGTGTGATGAGGTGAGTCTTGTGTGATGAGGTGGCTCTTGTGTGATGAGGGGGGGCCTTGTGTGATGACGGGGCCTTGTGTGATGATGGGGCCTTGTGTGATGACGGGGCCTTGTGTGATGATGGGGCCTTGTGTGATGACGGGGCCTTGTGTGATGACGGGGCCTAGTGTGATGACGAGGCCTTGTGTGATGATGGGGGCCTTGTGTGAAGATGGGGGCCTTGTGTCATGAGGGGGGCCTTGTGTGATGATGGGGGCCTTGTGTGAAGATGGGGGCCTTGTGTGATGAGGGGGCCTTGTGTGAAGATGGAGGCCTTGTGTGATGATGGGGGCCATGTGTGAAGATGGGGGCCTTGTGTGATGAGGGGGGCCTTGTGTGAAGATGGGGGCCTTGTGTGATGAGGGGGGCCTTGTGTGATGATGGGGGCCTTGTGTGATGATGGGGCCTTGTGTGAAGATGGGGGCCTTGTGTGATGAGGGGGGCCTTGTGTGATGATGGGGGCCTTGTGTGATGATGGAGGCCTTGTGTGATGACGGGGCCTTGTGTGATGACGGGGTCTTGTGTGATGACGGGGCCTTGTGTGATGATGGGGCCTTGTGTGATGACGGGGCCATGTGTGATGATGGAGGCCTTGTGTGATGATGGGGCCTTGTGTGATGATGGGGCCTTGTGTGATGAGGTGGCTCTTGTGTGATGAGGGGGGCCTTGTGTGATGACGGGGCCTTGTGTGATGACGGGGTCTTGTGTGATGACGGGGCCTTGTGTGATGATGGGGCCTTGAGTGATGACAGGGCCTTGTGTGATGATGGGGCCTTGTGTGATGATGGGGCCTTGTGTGATGATGGGGCCTTGTGTGATGATGGGGCCTCGTGTGATGACGGGGCCTTGTGTGATGACGGGGCCTTGTGTGATGATGGGGCCTTGTGTGATGACGGGGCCTTGTGTGATGACGGGGCCTTGTGTGATGATGGGGGCCTTGTGTGAAGATGGGGGCCTTGTGTGATGAGGGGGCCTTGTGTGATGATAGGGGCCTTGTGTGATGATGGGGGCCATGTGTGAAGATGGGGGCCTTGTGTGATGAGGGGGGCCTTGTGTGATGATGGGGGCCTTGTGTGATGATGGGGGCCATGTGTGAAGATGGGGGCCTTGTGTGAAGATGGGGGCCTTGTGTGATGATGGGGGCCTTGTGTGAAGATGGGGGGCCTTGTGTGATGATGGGGGCCTTGTGTGAAGATAGAGGCCTTGTGTGAAGATGGGGGCCTTGTGTGATGATGGGGCCTTGTGTGAAGATGGAGGTCTTGTGTGATGATGGGGCCTTGTGTGATGATGGAGGCCTTGTGTGATGATGGAGGCCTTGTGTGATGATGGGGGCCTTGTGTGAAGATGGGGGCCTTGTGTGATGATGGGGGCCTTGTGTGAAGATGGAGGCCTTGTGTGAAGATGGAGGCCTTGTGTGAAGATGGGGGCCTTGTGTGATGACGGGGCCTTGTGTGAAGATGGGGCCTTGTGTGAAGATGGAGGCCTTGTGTGATGACGGGGCCTTGTGTGATGACGGGGCCTTGTGTGATGACGGGGCCTTTTGTGATGATGGGGGCCTTGTGTGAAGATGGAGGCCTTGTGTGATGATGGGGGCCTTGTGTGAAGATGGGGGCCTTGTGTGATGATGGAGGCCTTGTGTGATGATGGGGCCTTGTGTGAAGATGGAGGCCTTGTGTGATGATGGGGGCCTTGTGTGAAGATGGGGGCCTTGTGTGAAGATGGAGGCCTTGTGTGATGATGGGGCCTTGTGTGAAGATGGAGGCCTTGTGTGATGATGGGGCCTTGTGTGAAGATGGAGGCCTTGTGTGATGATGGGGCCTTGTGTGAAGATGGAGGCCTTGTGTGATGATGGGGGCCTTGTGTGAAGATGGAGGCCTTGTGTGATGATGGGGGCCTTGTGTGAAGATGGGGGCCTTGTGTGATGATGGGGGCCTTGTGTGAAGATGGGGGCCTTGTGTGATGATGGGGGCCTTGTGTGAAGATGGAGGCCTTGTGTGAAGATGGAGGCCTTGTGTGAAGATGGGGGCCTTGTGTGATGACGGGGCCTTGTGTGAAGATGGGGCCTTGTGTGAAGATGGGGGCCTTGTGTGATGACGGGGCCTTGTGTGATGACGGGGCCTTGTGTGATGACGGCGCCTTGTGTGATGACGGGGCCTTTTGTGATGATGGGGGCCTTGTGTGAAGATGGTGGCCTTGTGTGATGATGGGGGCCTTGTGTGAAGATGGGGGCCTTGTGTGATGATGGAGGCCTTGTGTGATGATGGGGCCTTGTGTGAAGATGGAGGCCTTGTGTGATGATGGGGGCCTTGTGTGAAGATGGGGGCCTTGTGTGAAGATGGGGGCCTTGTGTGAAGATGGAGGCCTTGTGTGATGATGGGGCCTTGTGTGAAGATGGAGGCCTTGTGTGATGATGGGGCCTTGTGTGAAGATGGAGGCCTTGTGTGATGATGGGGCCTTGTGTGAAGATGGAGGCCTTGTGTGATGATGGGGGCCTTGTGTGAAGATGGAGGCCTTGTGTGATGATGGGGGCCTTGTGTGAAGATGGGGGCCTTGTGTGATGATGGGGGCCTTGTGTGAAGATGGGGGCCTTGTGTGATGATGGGGGCCTTGTGTGATGATGGAGGCCTTGTGTGATGATGGGGGCCTTGTGTGAAGATGGGGGCCTTGTGTGATGATGGGGGCCTTGTGTGAAGATGGAGGCCTTGTGTGAAGATGGAGGCCTTGTGTGAAGATGGGGGCCTTGTGTGATGACGGGGCCTTGTGTGAAGACGGGGCCTTGTGTGAAGATGGGGGCCTTGTGTGATGACGGGGCCTTGTGTGATGACGGGGCCTTGTGTGATGACGGGGCCTTGTGTGATGACGGGGCCTTTTGTGATGATGGGGGCCTTGTGTGAAGATGGAGGCCTTGTGTGATGATGGGGGCCTTGTGTGAAGATGGGGGCCTTGTGTGATGATGGAGGCCTTGTGTGATGATGGGGCCTTGTGTGAAGATGGAGGCCTTGTATGATGATGGGGGCCTTGTGTGAAGATGGGGGCCTTGTGTGAAGATGGAGGCCTTGTGTGATGATGGGGCCTTGTGTGAAGATGGAGGCCTTGTGTGATGATGGGGCCTTGTGTGAAGATGGAGGCCTTGTGTGAAGATGGAGGCCTTGTGTGATGATGGGGCCTTGTGTGAAGATGGAGGCCTTGTGTGATGATGGGGGCCTTGTGTGAAGATGGAGGCCTTGTGTGATGATGGGGGCCTTGTGTGAAGATGGGGGCCTTGTGTGATGATGGGGGCCTTGTGTGAAGATGGGGGCCTTGTGTGATGATGGGGGCCTTGTGTGAAGATGGGGGCCTTGTGTGATGATGGGGGCCTTGTGTGAAGATGGAGGCCTTGTGTGATGATGGGGGCCTTGTGTGAAGATGGGGGCCTTGTGTGATGATGGGGGCCTTGTGTGAAGATGGGGCCTTGTGTGATGATGGGGCCTTGTGTGATGATGGGGGCCTTGTGTGTTGATGGGGCCTTGTGTGATGATGGGGGCCTTGTGTGAAGATGGTGGCCTTATGTGATGGGGCCTTGTGTGATGATGGGGCCTTGTGTGATGACGGAGGCCTTGTGTGAAGATGGGGCCTTGTGTGATGATGGGGCCTTGTGTGATGACGGGGCCTTGTGTGATGACGGGGTGTTGTGTGATGACGGGGTCTTGTGTGATGATGGGGCCTTGTGTGATGACGGGGGGCCTTGTGTGATGACGGGGGCCTTGTGTGATGACGGGGGGCCTTGTGTGATGACGGGCGCCTTGTGTGATGACGGGTGGCCTTGTGTGATGATGGGGGCCTTGTGTGATGACGGGGGGCCTTGTGTGATGACGGGGCCTTGTGTGAAGATGGGGCCTTTTGTGATGACGGGGGCCTTGTGTGATGACGGGGGCCTTGTGTGATGACGGGGGGCCTTGTGTGATGACGGGGGGCCTTGTGTGATGACGGGGGGCCTTGTGTGATGACGGGGGGCCTTGTGTGATGAAGGGTGGCCTTGTGTGATGACGGGGGCCTTGTGTGATGACGGGGGCCTTGTGTGATGACGGGGGCCTTGTGTGATGACGGGGGGCCTTGTGTGATGACGGGTGGCCTTGTGGGATGACGGGGGGCCTTGTGTGATGACGGGTGGCCTTGTGTGATGACGGGTGGCCTTGTGTGATGACGGGGGGCCTTGTGTGATGACGGGTGGCCTTGTGTGATGACGGGGGCCTTGTGTGATGACGGGGGGCCTTGTGTGATGACGGGGGCCTTGTGTGATGACGAGGGGCCTTGTGTGATGACGGGTGGCCTTGTGTGATGACGGGGGCCTTGTGTGATGACGGGGGGCCTTGTGTGATGACGGGTGGCCTTGTGTGATGACGGGTGGCCTTGTGTGATGACGGGTGGCCTTGTGTGATGACGGGGGGCCTTGTGTGATGACGGGTGGCCTTGTGTGATGACGGGTGGCCTTGTGTGATGACGGGTGGCCTTGTGTGATGACGGGTGGCCTTGTGTGATGACGGGTGGCCTTGTGTGATGACGGGTGGCCTTGTGTGATGACGGGGGGCCTTGTGTGATGACGGGTGGCCTTGTGTGATGACGGGGGCCTTGTGTGATGACGGGGGGCCTTGTGTGATGACGGGGGCCTTGTGTGATGACGGGGGGCCTTGTGTGATGACGGGTGGCCTTGTGTGATGACGGGGGCCTTGTGTGATGACGGGGGGCCTTGTGTGATGACGGGTGGCCTTGTGTGATGACGGGGGCCTTGTGTGATGACGGGGGGCCTTGTGTGATGACGGGTGGCCTTGTGTGATGACGGGGGCCTTGTGTGATGACGGGTGGCCTTGTGTGATGACGGGGGCCTTGTGTGATGACGGGGGGCCTTGTGTGATGACGGGGGGCCTTGTGTGATGACGGGGGGCCTTGTGTGATGACGGGTGGCCTTGTGTGATGACGGGGGGCCTTGTGTGATGACGGGGGCCTTGTGTGATGACGGGGGGCCTTGTGTGATGACGGGGGCCTTGTGTGATGAGGTGAACCTTGTGTGATGATTAACATGTCGTGTCCTGTGAGTATGTGTGTCGTGTCTGGCCTCCGATTTGTTGAGTGTGAACTCAATTTAGAAGTTGTTGAGTGGTTGGTTGTGTGTGTGTGTGGGGGGGGGGGTGTCAAGGTTGTGGCGTGACTGGACCGTATTCATATTAAATGGAGCAGAATGTACATTTTCAGCCAGTGTTGTGTTTGGTGAAAGGTTTCCAATATTTATAATGCCATGCTTCGACTTTTATCTCTACGCACACACACACACACACACACACACACACACACACACACACACACACACACACACACACACACACATGTATATGTGGGGATGTAATGGGATGTAATGTGATATGATTTGGATGTGACAAAGATTACAGGCCTGGATGGAATCTCCCCTTGTATACTAAAGGAAGGAGCAGAAGCACTGTGTCTGCCTCTCTCCATAGTGCATAACAAATGACTGGCAACAGGGGAATTGCCAAAAATTGGGAAGAGTGCTAATATAGTTCCGATATACAAGAAGGGTGATAGGCAGGAGGCACTGAGCTACAGGCCAATGTCCCTAACTTGCATACCATGCAAGCTGATGGAGATGATTGGGCGAAAAAAGCTTATGGAACATCTGGAGCGAAAGAACTTTGTAACACAGCATTAACATGGGTTTAGGGATGGCAATTAAGTCCTGCCTCACAGGATTAATTGAATTCTATGACCAAGCAACAAAAATCAGGCAAGAAAGAGAAGGGTGGGCAGACTGCATATTTTTGGATTGCCAGAAAGCCTTTGACACAGTCCCACACAAGACGCTAGTGAAAAAGCTGGAGATGCAGGCAGGAGTGAAAGGGAAGGTACTCCATTGGATAAAGGAGTACCTAAGCAACAGGAGACAACGAGTCAGTGTGAGGGGTGAGGTCTCAGATTGGCGAGACGTTACAAGTGGAGTCCCGCAGGGGTCAGTCCTTGGACCTATACTGTTTCTGATATATGTAAATGATCTCCCAGAGGGTATAGAATCGTTTCTCTCATTGTTTGCTGATGATGCATAAATTATGAGGAGGATTAAAACAGAGAATGATATTAGGAGGCTACAAGATGACCTAGACAAACTGAATGAGTGGTCCAACAAATGGCTGCTAAAGTTCAACCCAAGTGTAAATGCAAGGTCATGAAATTAGGCGGTGGAAACAGGAGGCCAGAATCAGGATACAGAATAGGGGATGAAGTGCTTTATGAAACTGACAGAGAGAAAGATCTAGGAGTTGATATCAAACCAAACCTGTCTCCTGAAGCCCACATAAAAAGAATTACGTCTGCGGCATATGCGAGGCTGGCTAACATCAGAACAGCCTTCAGGAACCTGTGCAAGGAATCATTCTGAACCTTGTATACCACCAGTGTAAGACCAATCCTGGAGTATGCGGCCCATGCATGGCGCCCATATCTTGTCAAGTACAAGACGAAGCTGGAAAAAGTTCAGAGGTATGCCACTAGGTTAGTCCCAGAAATAAGAGGCATGAGTTACGAGGAAAGGCTGCGTGAAATGCACTTCTCGACACTGGAAGACAGAAGAGTAAGAGAAGACATGATCACAACCAACAAAATTCTCAGAGGAATTGACAGAGTAGACAAGGATAAACTTTTTAACACTGGTGGAACGCGAACAAGGGGACACAGGTGAAAACTGAGTACCCAAATGAGCCACAGGGACGTTAGAAAGAACTTTTTCAGTGTCAGAGTAGTTAACAGATGGAATGCATTAGGCAGTGATGTGGTGGAGGCTGACTCCATACACAGTTTCAAGTGTAGATATGATAGAGCCCAGTAGACTCAGGAACCTGTGCACCAGTTGATTGACGGTTGAGAGGCGGGACCAAAGAGCCAGAGCTCAACCCCCGCAAGCACAACTAGGTGAGTACACACTGGAAACGGGGTGGTGGAGGGGGGGCGTTACCGGAAGTGGCTCCGTCGAGCAGATTAGCACGTTATTGACCCCAGGAGCCAGTGAGTGTGTGTGTGTTACGTGTGCTACTCTGCCACCCATGTGTCAGCACGTGTCAGCACGTGTACGGGGCAGCATCTGTCACGTGTCAGCGTGTATCACGTGTCAGACTGCATCGCACGTGTGTCATTATATATGTGTTCTTAGGTATCCTGTGTGTAAATATGTATAATGGCTATTCAGGTTTTGGCTATAAAACACCCGTCCGTGCACACCCGTCCGTGCACTCCCGTCCGTGCACACCCGTCCGTGCACTCCCGTCCGTGCACACCCGTCCGTGCACTCCCGTCCGTGCACACCCGTCCGTGCACTCCCGTCCGTGTACACCCGTCCGTGCACTCCCGTCCGTGCACTCCCGTCCGTGCACACCCGTCCGTGCACACCCGTCCGTGCACACCCGTCCGTGCACTCCCGTCCGTGCATACCCGTCCGTGCACTCCCGTCCGTGCACACCCGTCCGTGCACTCCCGTCCGTGCACACCCGTCCGTGCACTCCCGTCCGTGCACTCCCGTCCGTGCCATGCACGCCCTCAAAAGATGTCTAGAGAGACGAGTAAAAATAAAAAAAAAAAAATAAAAAAAATTCTCAAGAATTTGTCAAAAGATTAATTTAACATGACTCCCCGGGCGGCACGGAGCCTCGAACGTGACCAACACACGGTAAAGCGACAGGTCTCCCGTCATGCAGGTCGGCGTTCAATCCCCCGACCCTCCATATAAGTGGTTGGGGGCGGGAGGGCACCATTCCTTTCCCTCCGTCCCATCCCAAATTCCGTATCCTGTCCTCACACTTTATTCCGCGTGATTTAGAGCTCCTGTGGTCAGGTGTGTGTGTGTAGATACAGGTGTGGCTAGTGGTCAGGTGGGTGTGTAGATACAGGTGTGGATAGTGGTCAGGTGGGTGTGGATACAGGTGTGGCCAGGTGTGTGTGTGTGGATACAGGTGTGGCCAGTGGTCAGGTGTGTGTGTGTGGATACAGGTGTGGCTAGTGGTCAGGTGTGTGTGTGTAGATACAGGTGTGGATAGTGGTCAGGTGGGTGTGGATACAGGTGTGGCCAGGTGTGTGTGTGGATACAGGTGTGGCCAGTGGTCAGGTGTGTGTCTGGATACAGGTGTGGCGAGTGGTCAGGTGTGGGTGTGGATACAGGTGTGGCCAGTGGTCAGGTGGGTGTGGATACAGATGTGGCCAGTGATCAGGTGTGTGTGTGGATACATGTGTGGCCAGTGGTCAGGTGGGTGTGTGGATACAGGTGTGGACAGTGGTCAGGTGGGTGTGTGGATACAGGTGTGGCCAGTGGTCAGGTGTGTGTAGATACAGGCGTGGATAGTGATCAGGTATTGAATAGTGCCTGGGAAAGTCCCCCCCCCCCTCTCTCTCTCTCCCAGCAACCCCCTCCCTTCCCTTTTTCCTCTACCACACTCCCTTCATCCCTATTCACCTCCTTTCTTACCCCTCCCCCTTCCTCTCCCTTTTACCCTTTCCCTCTCTCATCTCTCCTATTTGCACCGCTTTTATCCTCTCCTTTTCCATTTCCCATCCCTCCTCTTCCCTCTCCCCTCAATTTCCATTACCCGGGTCTTTTCTAACCACTTCCCCTCTCTTCCCATCACTTTTCCATCTCGTGGCCCCCCTTGACCCCCTCCTCACCTCCCATTCCCCCACGACCCTCCCCCATTCTCTTTTAAGAAGGACTAATAAAACTGTATGGGTCTCAGAAATTATATTAGTATGGCAATGCAATACAAGCACAAGGAAATTTCAAGCCCGTATGTCAACTTAACGCCATGAAAATGGCCTGCAGGGTTCCTTGCTATATTTTGTTAAGTATTTAAAACTTTGGTCTATTCCGACGAGCCTATGTCCGTTCCATACCTCAGACCGTTTACCCTGCAAATTTGGGTGAGGCTAAACATACAGAAAAAAAAAACTTTTTTTTTTACATTACAGATATCTATAATATGTATGTATATGTAACATATATGAGGAATGTGTGTGTGTGTGTGTATGTGTGTGTGTGTATGTGTGTGTGTGTATGTGTGTATGTGTGTATGTGTGTGTGTATGTGTGTGTAATAATTCTGGGCGTTAAAAGGTCACCCCTAACCACGAGATCATAATAATAAAGAGTCCCAGAAGTACTTAACTGGTGTTGTTGCGAGTCCGAGTTCGCACACCCAATGCTCCAACGGGACGATATCTTATTAATGCCGATATTATAGAATACATATTATGACATAGATGACGTGGGGTGGGGGGGAGGTGGATTAGCTCCTGATATCTTACTGGTGCTCAAGGGAAGAGTTAAAGTCTTCATTTAGGTACCTCTTATAGGTCCTTCAATAGAGCGACCACTCTAGCGTGGTCGCTAGAGCCAGACTCTCCATGTTCATGCCCTGGATCGATACCCCGAGGACCCGCGGTGACGAAGGCTTACAAGTAAACAATCAAACACAAACCACACATTTTCAGGAACACAAATATTAAATCAACTTGGACCAAACAGCATGAAATTTTGTTTTGTTTGTTTTTCAGTGTCAATTCAAATATATTAAGAGCATCAAAATACACGAGTCCGGACAAATTCACTCAGATACTGTCAATATACTTATACACAAAAACGTATATTTAACGTGAATATACTCGTGATATAATCAGACAGAGCACAAAACACTAATGCAACTTTTCAACACCTGATGCGACACTTGGCCAAACAACTGTTAGATCATTATGAAGCCACAATATATATACCTAAAATATTGAGCATATTTGAATGTAACTCTCTCTCTCTCTCTCTTTTACAGCAGAAAGTTTCAATTGTTTTACCAAATGAAAATATTCGACTTTACATTTTACTTCAGAAGGTTCAATATTCAGGATTCGAATTTGGAGTGAATATGAGGTGTTTACTCAAACCTCCTTTACGAAATCTGTACATCTTTCTTGACTCGCGTGTAATGTTACATCTTGAGACGGTACAGCACGAGGGGACGGTAGATGGACAGTAAAGATGGTCACGAAGACAGTAGAGACAGAGAAAGAGCATGAAAAGTGAGAGAAAGATTGGAAGGGGGTGAGATAGAGTAATAATTTTGAGAGGGGGATCAGATATGGTGAGAGAAGAGTGCGAATTTGGGAGAGAGAGAGAGAGAGAGAGAGAGAGAGAGAGAGAGAGAGAGAGAGAGAGAGAGAGAGAGAGAGAGAGAGAGAGAGAGAGAAATGAAATGCGAAGTAAGCCAGCGAGGTGGATGACGAGAAAGATATTAGAACACAAAAAGGTTGAATTGAAGAACCAAATTTATTTTAGGCGAACATAACAGATAAGGGAAAAAAGAACCAGGAATTGACTACAGTTGACCCTAGTACCAATCCCTTAACCAATCCCCAGAGACATAACCAACCCATAGTACCAATCTCTTAACCAATCCCCAGAGACAAAACCAACCCATAGTACCCCAATCTTAACCAATCCCCAAAGACATAACTAACACGTATCATTTTTAAAATGGAACTTGTCTTTCTTCACGAAAGTTCCTCTCTGTTATCTTATGCTTATTAAGAAAGATAACTCCTGGAAGAGGTAAATAAGGATAACTCCTTGTTAACAAATGATAACTCCTTGGAAGGGATCTTCAAAGCTAGAAAGCTTAAAAAAATAACTCCCAGAACTCATATTAAACAATTTTCAGCTTAATTGACAGGGTATTTGGTAATATTCTGACTCATAGTTGCATGTGACTAATATTTAATCCATCTCCAAATTACTGCCGGATCTCTATTGATGTAGTAAAGACCTTTAATCATTTTTTTTCCATTCAATGATCGCATGACAATTTGAAGTGGAATGATTTCGTGAACCGATTCTCGCTCCTCGTATGAGAATTACTCGATTAATCCATCACGTTATGGTCGTTCTTAAATCGGGTATCCCAGGAGGAGAGGGTGGGATAGTTTTTATCCCAGAGGCTGTTCCTTAGTCCCAGGTGTTGGATGAGGAGTAGAGAAGGATGGTACTGTCCCTAATCCTGAGTTGTCAAGAGAGAGAGAGAGAGTGAGGGGAGAGAGAGAAAGAGGGGAAAGAGAGAAAGAGAGAGAGAGAGAGAGAGAGAGAGAAAGAGAGAGGGGAGAGAAAAAGAGAGAGAGAGAGAGAGTACTAGTAGTTCAGTCCAATCAATTATACTACTCTCCTCACTCATCTCTTCAACACAGAACCGTTCAGGTTCCAATTGCAAACTCGGCCAACTAGACTTTTATATATATATATATATTTTTTTTTTTGGGGGGGGGGGGGTGGAGGGGGAGGAGTTGTGTGGGAAAAGTTTGAAAAGTTTTTTTTTTTTTTTATATTGTATTTTGAGAAGATATTTTTCCCTGGCTGTAGAGCAATCAAAAGTTGGTAAGCGTGTGTGCAAAAATAAGAAGTTTGCTTTAAATATTAATTGAATTTTGTGTTTATATTGAGAGAAAATTTTCTCTGGGTTGGTCAATACTATACAAGAGACGCTGAATGTAGTGACCACGAATGCATTATATTCTAGTAAATGTAAAATACAATATGACTTATTTAATGAAATATTAGAATGAAGGACAATGGAGGTATTGATTAAGAAATAAGTATTTAATTGGTGTAAAAGTCTTAAATTAATAACATGTTATCTGCCAAGTCTTGATGACACCTTATCTGTAAAGTCAGTCTTAATGACACCTTATCTGTAAAGTCAGTCTTAATGACACCTTATCTGTAAAGTCAGTCTTAATGATACCTTATCTGTAAAGTCAGTCTTAATGACACCTTATCTGTAAAGTCAGTCTTAATGACACCTTATCTGTAAAGTCAGTCTTAATGATATACCTTATTATCACCTTCAGTGAAAAGGTATCTTTCAAGACTTATCTGCAGATAAGGGGCGAGATTCACGAAAGCACTTACGCAAGCACTTACGAATGTGTACAACTTTCCTCAATCTTTGACGGCTTTGGTTACGTTTATTAAACAATTTACAAGCATGAAAACTTCCAATTCAAGTGTTGGTATTGTTATAAACAGCCTCCTGGTATTTCGGAGCTCATTAACTGTTTAATAATTGCAAACAAAGCCGCCAAAGATTATGAAAAGATGTACAGGATCGTAAGTGCTTGCGTAAGCGCTTTCGTGAATCTGGCCCAAGGTATCATTATCTGCAAAGTCTTATTGATACCTTATCACTCAAGCTTCGGGGGAGGGGAAATGATGGCAGTGATCGATCAGACTTGACAGCTTCTTGGAGCAGCAAGGCTTAGGCATAGACAGCTGCCTGAGCCACTGGAGGACTGAGGTCAATACAGGCTTCCCAAGCACAGCCATCGTGTTTAAGTAATACTCGACCCTCGAGAGGTGAGGC
The DNA here is from genome assembly GCF_040958095.1 of Procambarus clarkii. Taxonomy (NCBI): domain Eukaryota; kingdom Metazoa; phylum Arthropoda; class Malacostraca; order Decapoda; family Cambaridae; genus Procambarus; species Procambarus clarkii. The sequence goes on along the minus strand of NC_091224.1, from coordinate 16,975,587 downwards.
TTCGAGGGTGATGGAAGAGAAAGGCAAATGTGGGTCCAGCAAGCAGCTAAAGTTCGACTAAAGTTAAAGTAAAGTTAAAGTAAAGTTAAAGTAAAGTTAAAGTTAAAGTAAAGTTACTTTAACTTTAACTTTACTTTAACTTTAACTTTACTTTAACTTTAACTTTACTTTAACTTTACTTTAACTTTAACTTTACTTTAACTTTAACTTTACTTTAACTTTAAAGTTAAAGTTAAAGTAAAGTTAAAGTTAAAGTAAAGTTAAAGTAAAGTTAAAGTTAAAGTAAAGTTAAAGTTAAAGTTAAAGTAAAGCAAGTTCGACTAAAGACAAGCTTGAGTAAGTAGAAATCTGGACTCTGGGAACCAGTTAGCTAGAAACCTGGACTCTGAGAGCCAGATAGCTAGAAACCTGGACTCTAGGAGCCAGTTAGCTAGAAACCTGAACTCTGAGAGCCAGATAGCTAGAAATCTGGACTCTGGGAGCCAGATAGCTAGAAACCTGGACTGTGGGAGCCAGTTAGTTAGGCTCCTGGACTCTGGGAGCCAGTTAGTTAGGCTCCTGGACTCTGGGAGCCAGTTAGGCTCCTGGACTCTGGGAGCCAGTTAGGCTCCTAGACTCTGGGAGCCAGTTAGACTGTTTCATAAATTACCACCAGGTGGCTCTCTTTCATAAATTATGTTCTTGAAGGTATGTAATGGCCAGTTCAGTGGCTCTTCTTACGAGATGGTCTTTAACATGATGTTGTCAAGAGCTGTAATAATGTATGTGTGTGTGTGTGTGTGTGTGTGTGTGTGTGTGTGTGCGTGTGTGTGTGTGTGTGTGTGTGTGTGTGTGCGGGGATTGAGCTCTGCTCTTTTGGCCTCGCATCTCAACTGTCAATCAATCAACTGTTACTAACTACTAACTAACCAATTCCCCCCCAGAATTAGCCCTGTAACAGCTGTCTTCGTCCTGATATACGTCTATGTATTCCATGGCGTGTTCTGGAATTGCAATTTGGTCCGACTCTCTGAAATCCTCATTTTTGTACCAACACATTTGGGAACTGTTTATTGAACATGTCACATAACTTTTTCATCTCAGTTGTCCTGTTCCCTGTTCTCCATCTTTGGATTTGATCTTATACATGCAGCTTGCTTTAACGAATTTATAGGAAATTCATAAAAAATTTTTAAAATTTATATAAAAAATATAGAAAAATAGATAAAATAGAAAAAAATATAGAAAAATTGATAGAAAAAATTATAGAAAAATTTATAGAATTTTTTTTAGAAAATTTATAGAATTTTTTTTAGAAAATTTATATATAGAAAATTTAATGAATTTATAGAAAAGGCCTAAATTTGTTTTATATTTGTCCGCTATACCTTTCTCAAAGTTTCTTTCTGCGTCTCTTTTCTCTGATGTGTAATTGTTTCTTGCTTGTTTGTAATGGTGGTATGTTTGCGGGTTAGGCCTGTTCCTATCTTGAGGTTATCTTGGGATGATTTCGGGGCTTTAGTGTCCCAGCGGCCCGGTCCTCGACCAGGCCTCCACCCCCCAGGAAGCAGCCCGTGACAGCTGACTAACTCCCAGGTACCTATTTTACTGCTAGGTAACAGGAGCATAGTTGGGGGGGGGGGAAGAAACTCTGCCCATTGTTTCTCGCCGGAATCGAACCCGGGACCACAGGATCACGTTTCATGCGTGCTGTCCGCTCGGCCGACCGGCTCCCTTAATTGAACTCCTATATAGAACCCATTTTCTTGTCTCTTCCTCTCTGGCCGCCTCGCAATTTCTGTTGAACCAATCTTGTTTTATGGTTCTGGTTTTAGTATATATATGTTTGTGTCCCTTCATCGTATGGTTCACAAAATATGGCATAAATCTCATTTACTTCCTTGCCTAGCAACAAGTCTGTTTAATTAAACTCATTAAAGCCTTTTCTAAGTGCCCCATAGTGTCCGCTCTTGAAATCGAGTTTTATCAACTGTTTCAATGTTCCGTTTATCTTCTAGATTATATCTCAAAGCATGTTTAATTTCCAAGAAGACATGATTACTCTTTCCCAAGAGAAGAAGGGAATATCTCTTCTTCTTTCCTGATAAATATTAGATCCAGAATTGACGGAACAACTCCTTCCCTTATTCTTGTGTTCAACTAGTTATGTTTGCGGGGGTTGAGCTCTGTTTTTTTGGCCCGCCTCTCAACTGTCAATCAACTGTTACTAACTACAATTTTTTTTATTTCACACACACACACACACACACACACACACACACACACACACACACACACACACACACACACACACACACACACACACACACTCACACACACACACACAGAAAGCAGCCCGTAACAGCTGTCTAACTCCCAGGTACCTATTCACTGCTAGATAACAGGAGGCATCAGGGTGAAAGAAACTCGGCCCAGTTTTTTTCTCGCCGGCGCCGGGAATCGAACCTGGGCCACAGGATTACGTGTCCAGCGTGCCAACTCTGGCACGCTGGACAGGTGCCAGAGTTGGCAGAGTATAAGCCCCGAAATCATCTCAAGATAACCACAAGATAGCTTCGTTATCGTGACTCATCATCTTCAAGTGTGCACTCACCTAGTTGTGCATGCGGGGGAAGGGGGGTTGAGCTGCGGCTCTTAAGTCTCGCACCTCAAACTTGTAAGGAAATTGCAAGCACATGGAGTAAATGGTAGAATACTAGAATGGATAAAACTTTGGCTAAAAGTAAGAAAGTTAAATGTAGTCTTAAAAGGATTATATACCTGAACACATCAACCTGTACACATCAACTGATGTATAGGTTTCCGAGCCTGCTAGACTCTATCATATCTACATTTCAAGCTGTGTATGGAGTCAGCCTCCACCACATCACTGTCTAATTCTCTCCCTTTGTTAACTACTATGACACAGAAACAGTATCCTCTAATATCTCTATGGCTTATCAGGGTACTCAGTTTCCACCTGTGTTCCCTTGTGTGTGTACCATCTGTGTTAATTAAACTGTCCTAATCTACACAGTCAATACCTCTGAGAATCTTGTATGTGGTGATCAAGTCTCCCCCGAACTCCTCTTTCTTCCAGCGACGTGACGCTTAGGTCCTGTAGTCTGTCCTCGTAGCTTATACCCCTCAGCTCGGGTACTAGTCTGGCGGCACACATTTGAACCTTCTCCAACTTAGTCTTGTGCTTGACTGGATATGGACTCCACGCTTGAGCTGCATACTCCAGGGGATGTCTTACATACGTAGTATACTAGGTTGCCAATTATTCCTTACACAAGTTTTTAAAAGCCGTTCGTATGTCCAAGACCGATATCTTATGTCCGTTCTTATGTCCAAGAACGAGTATGGTGATATCCTCTTAATGTGGGCTTCAAGAGACAGGTCTGAAGTGATTTCAACCCTTCCAGATCTTTCGCTCTGATTCTTCAAGGCTTTCATCTTGCAAATGGTACCTTGCATCTGCCCTCCAGCTCCTTACACCTATCCTCTATCTACACATCTGCTCGGGTTAAACTCTAATAGCCATTTGTTTGACCATTCCTTCCTTTTGTCCAGGTCATCTTGTAGCCTCTTGCTATCCTCAGCTGTCTTAATCCTTCTCATAATTTTGGCATTATCACTATACATGTGTGTTTGTACTCACCTAATTGTACTCACCTAATTGTGCTTGCGGGGGTTGAGCTTTGGCTCTTTGGTCCCGCCTCTCAACTGTCAATCAACTGGTGTACAGATTCCTGAGCCTACTGGGCTCTATCATATCTATATTTGAAACTGTGTATGGAGTCAGCCTCCACCACATCACTTCCTAGTGCATTCCATTTATTAACTACTCTGACACTGAAAAAATTCTTTCTAACGTCTCTGTGGCTCATCTGGGTACTAAGTTTCCACCTGTGTCCCCTTGTTCGTGTCCCACCCGTGCTGAAGAGTTTGTCTTTGTCCACCCTGTCAATTCCCCTGAGAATTTTGTAGGTGGTTATCATGTCTCCCCTTACTCTTCTGTTTTCCAGGGATGTGAGGTTCAGCTCCTTTAGCCTTTCCTCGTAGCTCAATCCTCTCAGTTCCGGGACGAGCCTGGTGGCATACCGCTGAATCTTCTCTAACTTTGTCTTGTGTTTAACTAGGTATGGACTCCAGGCTGGAGCTGCATACTCCAGGATTGGTCTTACATAAGTGGTATACAGGGTTCTGAAAGATTCCTTACACAAGTTTCTGAAGGGAGTTCTTATGTTGGCCAGTCTAGCATATGCCGCTGATGATATTCTTTTGATGTGGGCCTCTGGGGACAGGTTCGGTGTGTGTGTGTGTGTGTGTGTGTGTGTGTGTGTGTGTGTGTGTGTGTGTGTGTGTGTGTGTGTGTGTGTGTGTACTCACCTAGTTGCACTCACCTAGTTGTGTTTGCGGGGGTTGAGCTCTGGCTCTTTGGTCCCGCCTCTCAACCGTCAATCAACAGGTGTACAGGTTCCTGAGCCTACTGGGCTCTATCATATCTACACTTGAAACTGTGTATGGAGTCAGCCTCCACCACATCACTGCCTAATGCATTCCATTTGTCAACTACTCTGACACTAAAAAGTTATTTCTAATATCTCTGTGGCTCATTTGGGCGCTCAGTTTCCACCTGTGTCCCCTTGTGCGTGTGCCCCTTGTGTTAAATAGCCTGTCTTTATCTACCCTATCAATTCCCTTGAAAATCTTGAATGTAGTGATCATGTCCCCCCTAACTCTTCTGTCTTCCAGCGAAGTGAGGTTCAATTCCCGCAGTCTCTCTTCGTAGCTCATACCTCTCAGCTCAGGTACTAGTCTGGTGGCAAATCTTTGAAGCTTTTCCAGTTTAGTCTTATCCTTGACTAGATATGGACACCATGCTGGGGCTGCATACTCCAGGATTGACCTGACATATGTGGTATACAAAGTTCTGAATGATTCTTTACACAAATTTCTGAATGCCGTTCGTATGTTGGCCAGCCTGGCATATGCCGCTGATGTTATCCTCTTGATATGTGCTGCAGGAGACAGGTCTGGCGTGATATCAACTCGCAAGTCTTTTTCTTTCTCTGACTCCTGAAAGATTTCCTCTCCCAGATGATACCTTGTATTTGGCCTCCTGCTCCCTGCACCTATCTTCATTACATTACATTTGGTTGGGTTAAACTCTAACAACCACTTGTTCGACCATTCCTTCAGTTTGTCTAAGTCTTCTTGAAGCCTCAAACAGTCTTCTTCTGTCTTAATCCTTCTCATAATTTTGGCATCATCCGTAAACATTGGGAGAAATGAATCTATACCCTCCGGGAGATCATTTACATATATCAGAAACAAGATAGGACCGAGTACAGAGCCCTGTGGGAATCCACTGGTGACTTCACGCCAATCGGAGGTCTCACCCCTCACCGTAACTCTCTGCTTCCTATTGCTTAGGTACTCCCTTATCCACTGGAGCACCTTACCAGCTACACCTGCCTGTCTCTCCAGCTTATGTACCACCCTCTTATGCGGTACTGTGTCAAAGGCTTTCCGACAATCCAAGAAAATGCAGTCCGCCCAGTCTTCTATTTCTATGTGTGTGTGTGTGTGTGTGTGTGTGTGTGTGTGTGTGTGTGTGTGTGCGCGCGCGTGTGTTCCAGCCTAAACCGTCGTTAGCAAGGCAGAGCTCAGCTGTCACGTGAGGCGTTATTAATTTCCGCTAAGGACTAGAGTGCGTTAACGATCATTAAAGTATTATGCATAGATGGGGAAGAGCGAAACGTGAACTTAATTCTATATGACACCCGGCCCATTAACTCCCCCCCCCCCCCCCCTTAGCTCTAGCGAAGACAAAGATATTGTCAGTTTTATCTAGTGTCTTCTATCTTTATCTAGTTTTATCTTTTTGTCTAATGTAGTCAGTTTTATTTCGAGGTGAAAATGGTAGCTTGGACCACCAGAGAGATACGCAGGGACGGAGATGATAAATTCATGCGGCTTATCTTGAGTTTATCTTGAGATGATTTCGGGGCTTTTTTAGTGTCCCCGCGGCCCGGTCCTCGACCAGGCCTCCACCCCCAGGAAGCAGCCCGTGACAGCTGACTAACACCCAGGTACCTATTTTACTGCTAGGTAACAGGGGGCATAGGGTAAAAAGAAACTCTGCCCATTGTTTCTCGCCGGCGCCTGGGATCGAACCCAGGACCACAGGATCACAAGTCCAGCGTGCTGTCCGCTCGGCCGACCCACTCCGGTCGGAGCCGAGCGGAGCCGGTCCAAGGTCGGAGCCTTGTTCAAGGTTGCAACCATTGGTTTAGTCTTGCAACTTAAAAGGGATAAATTTGCAACAATATTTTGCTATTAGTCATTTTTTTGCTTGCTTGAACAACTCAATTTTGATACTGCTTTTTTTTTTTGTCTTTTGGAATGTATATTATTGTGTATTTGACTGTCCTGTGTGTTTGGTTATCTTGCGTGTTTGGTTATCTTGTGTGTGTTTGGTTATCTTGCGTGTTTGGTTATCTTGTGTGTGTTTGGTTATCTTGCGGTTTGGTTATCTTGTGTGTGTTTTATTTTCTTGCGTGTCTGGTTATCTTGTGTGTTTGGTTATCTTGCGTGTTTGGTTATCTTGTGTGTGTTTGGTTATATTATGTGTCTGGTTATCCTGTGTGCTTGGTAATCCTTTGTGTGTGATTATCTTGTGTGTTTGGTTATTTTGTGTGTTTGGTTATCACGTGTATCTGGTTATATTTTGTGACTGGTTATCCTGTGTGTCTGGTTATCCTGTATATCTGGTTAACCTTTGTGTTTGGTTGTCTTGTGTGTGTCTGGCTATATTGTGTGGCTTGTTACCCCGTGTATCTGGTTATCCTGTATGTCTGGTTATCCTTTGTGCCTGGTTAACCTTTGTGCCTGGTTAACCTGTGTGTGGTTACCCTGTGTGCCTGGCTATCATTTCTATCTGGTATTCTGTGTGTCTGGTTATCCTGTATGTCTGGCTGTCTTGTGTGACGGGTTATTCTGTGTCGGGTTATCTTTTCTGTCTGGTTATCCTGTCTGGGGGTTATCCTGTGTGTGTGTGGTTATTGTGTGGGTCTGGTTGTCGTGTGTGTCTGGTTATCGTGTGTGTTTGTCTATCCTTTGTGTCCAGTTATCCTTTGTGTCCAGTTATCCTTTGTGTATAAGTATCCTGTGTGTCTGGTTATCGTGTGTGTCTGTCTATCCTTTGCGTCTGTCTTCTGTGACTGTCTATCGTCTGTCTATCGTCTGTGCCATTCTATCTTGTTTGTCTGGGTGCGTCTGCGTCTCTGTTTGTCTGTTTGGCTTTGTGTTTTATTGAAGTTCACTTCAACAAACACATCCATACACTTGTTTGTGTTGACTCATAAAGCTGTTGATGACGGCTGAGCGTCTTGTGTTGTGATCTGTCAACTGCTGCTGGTTGTTCGCGAACTTGAGGCAGATTTGGGGAAGCTATATAGACCATTGGCGTAATGCATGTCATTGGGTCCATCATACCAGTTTGGCAGTTTATGTGGGTTATATCATGTTCTTGACCGTTCCTTAACCAGAAAGGTCGAGGCTAAAGATGAGTTTTCTTCAGAATTGTTCTTCGTCTCATCCTTAGTTTAGAATTCAGATATATATTGGGATGGGGGGAGGGGGGAGGGGGTTTATCCAGGGGAGTAAACTTCACTAAAGGTTTTGCAACCTCTGCTGTCCAGGAGGTGACAGATATATATATGTCTTGGTGCTTTCAGTTTCTTGCCTTTCTTGCTTGCTAAGGCCCAGCACGTGGCTATTCATGGTCATTGAAGAATCGAGCTTACACATTCTCTCTCTCTCTCTCTCTCTCTCTCTCTCTCTCTCTCTCTCTCTCTCTCTCTCTCTCTCTCTCTCTCTCTCTCTCTCTCTCTCTCTCTCTCTCTCTCTCTCCCCTCTCTCTTTCTCTCCACACGTAATTCTTATTTTTATAAAAAATAAAATACTGAACCTACTGAGAAACTATTGTTAACTAGCTCTCTCAATTTTTACCAAATTAAACATATATTAACATTTATACTAATAATCATTATAATTTGTATAAATATTATCATATCATAATTTAACAAACTATATTAATTTCTACTAATGAAAAAAATTCACAAGAACGTGATTCAATAATACGATTTTTTGTTAGTTTAAGATACGCAATTTCTACTGTGTTTTTCTTCCTCTAAAATATTATGTCAGCAAATTAATAGTTCTTGACATTATTCGTATTTTGTTCTTATTTTGTTAAGAAATATTAATTATGATTTTTCTTTTCTGTCGCCACAGTCGCCAGGTGTAGTAGCAGCGCATGTGTAGGTAAATGTGTTTGGAACACTTATGTGTTTGGGACACTTATGTGTTTGGGACACTTATGTGTTTGGGACACTTATGTGTTTGGAACACTTATGTGTTTGGGACACTTATGTGTTTGGAACACTTATGTGTTTGGGACACTTATGTGTTTGGGACACTTATGTGTTTGGGACACTTATGTGTTTGGGACACTTATGTGTTTGGAACACTTATGTGTTTGGGACACTTATGTGTTTGGGACACTTATGTGTTTGGGACACTTATGTGTTTGGAACACTTATGTGTTTGGGACACTTATGTGTTTGGAACACTTATGTGTTTGGGACACTTATGTGTTTGGGACACTTATGTGTTTGGGACACTTATGTGTTTGGGACACTTATGTGTTTGGGACACTTATGTGTTTGGGACACTTATGTGTTTGGGACACTTATGTGTTTGGGACACTTATGTGTTTGGGACACTTATGTGTTTGGAACACTTATGTGTTTGGAACACTTATGTGTTTGGGACACTTATGTGTTTGGGACACTTATGTGTTTGGGACACTTATGTGTTTGGAACACTTATGTGTTTGGAACACTTATGTGTTTGGGACACTTATGTGTTTGGAACACTTATGTGTTTGGGACACTAATGTGTTTGGAACACTAATGTGTTTGGGACACTTATGTGTTTGGAAGACTTATGTGTTTGGAACACTTATGTGTTTGGAACACTTATGTGTTTGGGACACTTATGTGTTTGGAACACTTGTGTGTTTGGAACACTTATGTGTTTGGAACACTTATGTGTTTGGAACACTTATGTGTTTGGAACACTTATGTGTTTGGAACACTAATGTGTTTGGGACACTTATGTGTTTGGAAGACTTATGTGTTTGGAACACTTATGTGTTTGGAACACTTATGTGTTTGGGACACTTATGTGTTTGGAACACTTATGTGTTTGGAACACTTATGTGTTTGGAACACTTATGTGTTTGGAACACTTATGTGTTTGGAACACTTATGTGTTTGGAAGACTTATGTGTTTGGAACACTTATGTGTTTGGAACACTTATGTGTTTGGGACACTTATGTGTTTGGAACACTTATGTGTTTGGAACACTTATGTGTTTGGAACACTTATGTGTTTGGAACACTTATGTGTTTGGAACACTTATGTGTTTGGAAGACTTATGTGTTTGGAACACTTATGTGTTTGGAACACTTATGTGTTTGGGACACTTATGTGTTTGGAACACTTATGTGTTTGGAACACTTATGTGTTTGGAACACTTATGTGTTTGGAACACTAATGTGTTTGGGACACTTATGTGTTTGGAAGACTTATGTGTTTGGAACACTTATGTGTTTGGAACACTTATGTGTTTGGGACACTTATGTGTTTGGAACACTTATGTGTTTGGAACACTTATGTGTTTGGAACACTTATGTGTTTGGAACACTTATGTGTTTGGAACACTTATGTGTTTGGAAGACTTATGTGTTTGGAACACTTATGTGTTTGGAACACTTATGTGTTTGGGACACTTATGTGTTTGGAACACTTATGTGTTTGGAACACTTATGTGTTTGGAACACTTATGTGTTTGGAACACTTATGTGTTTGGAACACTTATGTGTTTGGAACACTTATGTGTTTGGAACACTTATGTGTTTGGAACACTAATGTGTTTGGGACACTTATGTGTTTGGAAGACTTATGTGTTTGGAACACTTATGTGTTTGGAACACTTATGTGTTTTGGGACACTTATGTGTTTGGAACACTTATGTGTTTGGAACACTTATGTGTTTGGAACACTTATGTGTTTGGGACACTTATGTGTTTGGAACACTTATGTGTTTGGAACACTTATGTGTTTGGAACACTTATGTGTTTGGAACACTAATGTGTTTGGGACACTTATGTGTTTGGAAGACTTATGTGTTTTGGACACTTATGTGTTTTGGAACACTATGTGTTTGGGACACTTATGTGTTTGGAACACTTATGTGTTTGGAACACTTATGTGTTTTGGAACACTTATGTGTTTGGAACACTTATTGTGTTTGGAACACTTATGTGTTTGGAACACTTATGTGTTTGGAAGACTTATGTGTTTGGAACACTTATGTGTTTGGAACACTTATGTGTTTGGGACACTTATGTGTTTGGAACACTTATGTGTTTGGAACACTTATGTGTTTGGAACACTTATGTGTTTGGAACACTTATGTGTTTGGAACACTTATGTGTTTTGGAACACTTATGTGTTTGGGACCTTATGTGTTTGGAACACTTATGTTTTTGGAACACTAATGTGTTTGGGACACTTATGTGTTTGGAACACTTGTGTTTGGGACACTTATGTGTTTGGAACACTTATGTGTTTGGGACACTAATGTGTTTGGGACACTAATGTGTTTGGAACACTTATGTGTTTGGAACATTTATGTGTTTGGGACACTTATGTGTTTGGAACATTTATGTGTTTGGGACACTTATGTGTTTGGAACACTTGTGTTTGGAAGACTTATGTGTTTGGAACACTTATGTGTTTGGAACATTTATGTGTTTGGAACACTAATGTGTTTGGAACACTTATGTGTTTGGAACACTTATGTGTTTGGAACACTTATGTGTTTGGGACACTTATGTGTTTGGAACACTTATGTGTTTGGAACACTTATGTGTTTGGAACACTTATGTGTTTGGAACACTTATGTGTTTGGAACACTTATGTGTTTGGAACACTTATGTGTTTGGGACACTTATGTGTTTGGAACACTTATGTGTTTGGAACACTTATGTGTTTGGGACACTTATGTGTTTGGAACACTTATGTGTTTGGAACACTTATGTGTTTGGAACACTTATGTGTTTGGAACACTTATGTGTTTGGGACACTTATGTGTTTGGAACACTTATGTGTTTGGAACACTTATGTGTTTGGAACACTTATGTGTTTGGAACACTTATGTGTTTGGACACTTATGTGTTTGGAACACTTATGTGTTTGGAACACTTATGTGTTTGGAACACTTATGTGTTTGGGACACTTATGTGTTTGGAACACTTATGTGTTTGGAACACTTATGTGTTTGGAACACTTATGTGTTTGGAACACTTATGTGTTTGGAACACTTATGTGTTTGGAACACTTATGTGTTTGGAACACTTATGTGTTTGGAACACTTATGTGTTTGGGACACTTATGTGTTTGGAACACTTATGTGTTTGGGAACACTTATGTGTTTGGAACACTTATGTGTTTGGAACACTTATGTGTTTGGAACACTTATGTGTTTGGAACACTTATGTGTTTGGAACACTTATGTGTTTGGAACACTTAATGTGTTTGGGACACTTATGTGTTTGGGACACTTATGTGTTTGGAACACTTATGTGTTTGGAACACTTATGTGTTTGGGACACTTATGTGTTTGGAACACTTATGTGTTTGGAACACTTATGTGTTTGGAACACTTATGTGTTTGGGACACTTATGTGTTTGGAACACTTATGTGTTTGGAACACTTATGTGTTTGGAACACTTATGTGTTTGGAACACTTATGTGTTTGGGAACACTTATGTGTTTGGAACACTTATGTGTTTGGAACACTTATGTGTTTGGAACACTTATGTGTTTGGGACACTTATGTGTTTGGAACATTTATGTGTTTGGACACTTATGTGTTTGGGACAACTTATGTGTTTGGGAACATTTATGTGTTTGGGACACTTATGTGTTTGGACACTTATGTGTTTGGGGACACTTATGTGTTTGGAACACTTATGTGTTTGGGACACTTATGTGTTTGGACACTTATGTGTTTGGGACACTTATGTGTTTGGGAACACTTATGTGTTTGGGACACTTATGTGTTTGGAACACTTATGTGTTTGGGAACACTTATGTGTTTGGGACCACTATGTGTTTGGGACACTTATGTGTTTGGGACACTTATGTGTTTGGAACACTTATGTGTTTGGGACACTTTAATGTGTTTGGGACACTTATGTGTTTGGACACTTATGTGTTTGGAACACTTATGTGTTTGGGACACTTATGTGTTGGAACCTATGTGTTTGGGACACTTATGTGTTTGGGAACACTTATGTGTTTGGAACACTTATGTGTTTGGGACACTTATGTGTTTGGGACACTTATGTGTTTGGGAACACTTATGTGTTTGGACACTTATGTGTTTGGAACACTTATGTGTTTGGACACTTATGTGTTTGGAACACTTATGTGTTTGGAACACTTATGTGTTTGGGACACTTATGTGTTTGGAACACTTATGTGTTTGGACACTTATGTGTTTGGGACACTTATGTGTTTGGAACACTTATGTGTTTGGGACACTTATGTGTTTTGGAACACTATGTGTTTGGGACACTTATGTGTTTGGAACACTTATGTGTTTGGAACACTTATGTGTTTGGAACACTTATGTGTTTGGACACTTATGTGTTTGGAACACTTATGTGTTTGGGACACTTATGTGTTTGGAACACTTATGTGTTTGGGAACACTTATGTGTTTGGAACACTTATGTGTTTGGAAACACTTATGTGTTTGGGACACTTATGTGTTTGGAACACTTATGTGTTTGGGAACACTTATGTGTTTGGAACACTTATGTGTTTGGAGACCTTATGTGTTTGGAACACTTATGTGTTTGGAAACACTTATGTGTTTGGACACTTATGTGTTTGGGAACACTTATGTGTTTGGAACACTTATGTGTTTGGAACACTTATGTGTTTGGAACACTTATGTGTTTGGAACACTTATGTGTTTGGAACACTTATGTGTTTGGAACACTTATGTGTTTGGAACACTTATGTGTTTGGAACACTATGTGTTTGGGACACTTATGTGTTTGGAAGACTTATGTGTTTGGAACACTTATGTTGTTTGGAACACTTATGTGTTTGGGACACTTATGTGTTTGGAACACTTATGTGTGTGTTGGAACACTTATGTGTTTGGAACACTTATGTGTTTGGAACACTTATGTTTTGGAACACTTATGTGTTGGAACACTTATGTGTTTGGAACACTTATGTGTTTGGAACACTTATGTGTTTGGAACACTTATGTGTTTGGGACACTTATGTGTTTGGACACTTATGTGTTTGGAACACTTATGTGTTTGGAACACTTATGTGTTTGGAAACACTTATGTGTTTGGAACACTTATGTGTTTGGACACTTATGTGTTTGGAACACTTATGTGTTTGGAACACTTATGTTTTGGAACACTTATGTGTTTGGAACACTTGTGTTTGGGACACTTATGTGTTTGGAACACTTATGTGTTTGGAACACTTATGTGTTTTGGGAACACTTATGTGTTTGGGAACACTTATGTTGGAATGTTTGGAACACTTATGTGTTTGGAACCTTATGTGTTTGGGAACACTTATGTGTTTGGAAGCACTTATGTGTTTGGAACACTTATGTGTTTGGAACACTTATGTGTTTGGGACACTTATGTGTTTGGAACACTTATGTGTTTGGAACACTTATGTGTTTGGAACACTTATGTGTTTGGGAACACTTAATGTGTTTGGAACACTTATGTGTTTGGAAGACTTATGTGTTGAACACTTATGTGTTTGGAACACTTATGTGTTTGGGACACTATGTGTTTGGAACACTTATGTGTTTTGGAACACTTATGTGTTTGGGAACACTTATGTGTTTGGAACACTTATGTGTTTGGAACACTTATGTGTTTGGGAACACTTATGTGTTTGGAACACTTATGTGTTTGGAACACTTATGTGTTTGGGACACTTATGTGTTTGGAAACACTTATGTGTTTGGAACACTATGTGTTTGGAACATTTATGTGTTTGGGACACTTATGTGTTTGGAACACTTGTGTGTTTGGAACATTTATGTGTTTGAGACACTTATGTGTTTGGAACACTTATGTGTTTGGAACACTAATGTGTTTGGAACACTATTGTGTTTGGAACACTAATGTGTTTGGAACACTTATGTGTTTGGGACACTTATGTGTTTGGGACACTTAAGTGTTTGGGACACTTATGTGTTTGGAACACTTATGTGTTTGGAACACTTATGTGTTTGGAACACTTATGTGTTTGGAACACTTATGTGTTTGGAACACTTATGTGTTTGGAACACTTATGTGTTTGGAACACTTATGTGTTTGGAACACTTATGTGTTTGGAACACTTATGTGTTTGGGACACTTATGTGTTTGGAACACTAATGTGTTTGGAACACTTATGTGTTTGGAACACTTATGTGTTTGGAACACTTATGTGTTTGGAACACTTATGTTTTTGGAACACTTATGTGTTTGGGACACTTATGTGTTTGGGACACTTATGTTTGGAACACTTATGTGTTTGGGACACTTATGTGTTTGCGACACTTATGTGTTTGGGACACTTATGTGTTTGGGACACTTATGTGTTTGGAACATTTATGTGTTTGGGACACTTATGTGTTTGAGACACTTATGTGTTTGGAACACTTATGTGTTTGGGACACTTATGTGTTTGGGACACATGTGTTTGAGACACTTATGTGTTTGGAACACTTATGTGTTTGGGACACTTATGTGTTTGGGACACATGTGTTTGGAACACTTATGTGTTTGGGACACTTATGTGTTTGGGACACATGTGTTTGAGACACTTATGTGTTTGGAACACTACTGTGTTTGGAACATTAATGTGTTCGGAACTGCTCTCAGAACAGCGCTTGCCTGTTTAATCAGAGTTCTTAATTGCTTGTGCGTCCACGAAGTGTTTTTTTTTTAGACATTTTCCAGCGTCCTGTCACCCAGTTAGAGTTCTTCTTTCGCATTATTGAAAAGTTTAGAAAGAGAGTTGATCTTTCAACCAGGATCTGGTTGATGATATTGTGGGAGACGTCCAGCTGATGAGTGTTGATGAGGTCGACCTGGATGAGTCGCTGGTTAAGACGGGACAATTTAGGGTGAGCCTGTGAGGGGGGGGGGAGGGGATAGGGTTGGTGGGGGGGGGGGGAGGGGATAGGGTTCGTGGGGGGGAGGGGATAGGGTTGGTGGGGGGGGGAGGTATCTGGAGTGGTTTTGTTTTGTCTTTATCTATCCCCAACTACTTGGGTTGGAGGGTAGAGCGACGGTCTCGCTTCATGCAGGTCGGCGGTCAATCCCCTATATGAAAATGACATAGCGAGCAAAAGACTCAACCTAAATTGCTGCACAGCCACATCAGGAAAAAAATAACAGTGAAGGAACAGATAATGAAACTGAGGATAGGGGCTATCTTGAGATTATCTTGAGATGATTTCGGGGCTTAGTGTCCCCGCGGCCCGGTCTTCGACGAGGCCTCCTTTTTGTTAACCCCCCCCCCGTAACCCCCGTAGCAGCTGTCTTACTCCCAGGTACCTATTTACTGCTAGGTAACAAGGGCATCAGGGTGAAAGAAACATTTTGCCCATTTGTCTGCGCCTCCACCGGGGATCGAACCCGAAACCTCAGCACTACGAATCCGAAGCGCTGTCCACTCAGCTGTCAAGTGCCCCAGGCGTCAGGGCAGACAGATTCAATACAAACGACAAGGAAGTGTTTGAGAAACTCAGTAAGAAATTCCAGGAGGTCTTCACAATAGAGAAAGGAGAAGTTCCAGAGATAAGAGAAGGAATAATTAACCAGACACCACTAGAGGAGTTTGAGATTACCAGTGGGGAGGTGAGGAAGCATCTGCTAGATTTAGACGTGACAAAGGCTATAGGCCCGGATAATATCTCACCATGGATTCTAAAGGAAGGAATAGAAGCTCTGTGCCTGCCACTCTCTATGGGGTACAACAAGTCACTGGTAACAGGTGAACTGCCAAAAATTTGGAAGACGGCCAATGTATTCCCAATATACAAGAAGGGTGATAGGCAGGAGGCACTGAACTACAGGCCAGTGTCCCTAACTTACATTCCATGCAAGATGATGGAAAAGATTGTGAGAGAAAAGCTAGTGGAACATCTGGAGCGAAGGAACTTTGTAACACAACACCAGCATGGGTTCAGAGATGGCAAATCATGCCTAACAGGTTTATTTGAGTTCTATGACCAGGCAACAAAAATCAGGCAAGAGAGAGAGTGAGGGGTGGGCAGACTGCATATTTCTGGACTGCCAGAAAGCTTTTGACACAGCACCACAGTACCAGGAGTGAAAGGAAAGGTACTTCATTGGATAAGAGAGTACCTAAGCAACAGGACACAGCGAGTCACCGTGAGGGGTGAGGTCTCGGAGTGGCGGGAAGTCACCAGTGGAGTCCCACAGGGATCAGTCCTTGGACCTATACTGTTTCTGATATACGTAAATGATCTTCAAGAAGGAGTTGACTCGTTTCTCTCGATGTTTGCTGATGATGCAAAAATAATGAGGAGGATCAGGACAGAGGAGGATAGTATGAGGCTACAAGATGACATAGACAAACTGAAGGAATGGTCCGACAAATCGCTACTAAAGTTCAACCCAAGTAAATGTAAGGTAATGAAACTAGGAGGGGGAACTAGGAGGTCAGTCACTGGATGCCGAATGGGAGATGAAGTCCTTCAGGAAACGAACAGAGAGAAAGATCTGGGAGTTGATATCACGTCAAACCTGTCTCCCGAAGCCCACATCAAAAGAATAACATCAGCGGCCTATGCGAGGCTGGCTAACATCAGAACAGCGTTCAGGAACCTGTGTAAGGAATCGTTCAGAACCTTGTATACCACATATGTAAGGCCAATCCTGGAGTATGCGGCTCCAGCATGGAGCCCGTATCTGATCAAGCACAAGACGAAGCTGGAAAACGTTCATAGGTATGCCACTAGGCTAGTCCCAGAACTAAGAGGCATGAGTTATGAGGACAGACTACGTGAACTGCACCTCACGTCGCTGGAAGACAGAAGAGCTAGGGGAGACATGGTCACCACATGCAAAATTCTCAGGGGAATTGACAGGGTGGACAAGGATGGATTATTTAACACAAGGGGCGCACGCACAAGAGGACACAGGTGGAAGCTGAGTACCCAAATGAGCCACAGAGACATTAGAAAGAACTTTTTTCAGTGTCAGAGTAGTTAGTAAATGGAATGTACTAGGAAGCGATGTGGTGGAGGCTGACGCCATACACAGTTTCAAATGTAGATATGATAGAGCCCAATAGGCTCAGGAATTTGTACACCAGTTGATAGACAGTTGCGAGGCGGGACCAAAGAGCCAGAGCACAACCCCCGCAAGCACAATTAGGTGAGTACAACTAGGTGAGTACACACACACACACACACACACACACACACACACACACACACACACACACACATATCCATATCCATATTGGAGTCCATATCTAGTCAAGGATAAGACTAAACTGGAAAAGGTTCAAAGGTTTGCCACCAGACTAGTACCCGAGCTGAGAGGTATGAGCTACGAGGAGAGACTACGGGAATTAAACCTCACTTCGCTGGAAGACAGAAGAGTTAGGGGGGACATGATCACCACATTCAAGATTCTGAAGGGGATTGATAGGGTAGACAAAGACAGTCTATTTAACACAAGGGGAACACGCACAAGGGGACACAGGTGGAAACTGAGTGCCCAAATGAGCCACAGAGATATTAGAAAGAACTTTTTTAGTGTCAGAGTGGTTGACAAATGGAATGCATTAGGGGGTGATGTGGTGGAGGCTCACTCCATACACAGTTTCAAGTGTAGATATGACAGAGCCCGATAGGCTCAGGAATCTGTACACCTGTTGATTGACGGTTGAGAGGCGGGACCAAAGAGCCAGAGCTCAACCCCCGCAAACACAACTAGGTGAGTACAACTAGGTGAGTACACACACCCACCCACCCACCCACCCCACCCCCACACACACACACCCACCCCCCCCCACACACACACACACCCACACCCACACACACACACACACACACACACCCACACACTCTCACACACACACACACACACACCCACACACACACACTCCCACCCACACACACACACACACCCACACACACACACACACACACACACCCACACACACACACCCACACCCACACACACACACACACCCACACACACACACACACACACACACACACACACACACACCCACACACACACACCGCCAGCCTCCCTGCTGACCGCATGTAAGTGTGCCCGAGGGAGATGTCACCATGGTGATCTCCGCGGATATTGTCCCCGCGAGATGCTGGTGTTTGTCAGCGGGTATTGGTGGCCGCAATAACATTAGCGAAGGCTGTAATTACCAGGTCGGAGTCGGCTCCCCAGGGACGGGATGTGGGGTGGGAATCTTTATATATATACCCTCGGCCGAAACGTTTTCCTTCTCCGTTTCTCGTTGGTTTGAGGTTGTTATATATATATATATATATATATATATATATATATATATATATATATATATATATATATATATATATACATATATATATATATATATATATATATATATATATATATATATATATATATATATATATATATATATAAGTAACGACATTTATTTCGCTTGGATTATAGAAGATTCGAACTCAGGTCTTAAGAGTACGAGTCTGCTGTTCTACGAACACGGTCTATGGAAACTCACACTAACGAAGGACCTCATTACCTAACTGATACCCCACTGAAACTTTCAACCTTTCCTGGACCACCACTAAGTATATGGAAACTCATCCACCCCTTCATCCACGTCGTATAAAATGTATATATAGATATATATAGATATATAAGTAAGAGAAGCAAATCACTGCTCCAATCCAAGTCCTTTTATCCAGAAAAAAAAACTGAAAGATACACAAACCAAAGAAACTCCTACATGTCCTCCTCACAGTTTCTACAAGTGCCCCTCACAAAATATAATGAGTGTGTTAAAGTGTTTTTACAACAGTGCAACAAGGTGCGAAAGCGGACGTTTGTGAACGGGAGCAAATGCAACGGAAGCTGGGTTTAATTTTCACCTTGTCCTCAAGTGCCTCGTTTTCAAGTTCCCCAGTGGCACTGCCTAGTGTACTGGCACTCACACTCACCACGCATGAGGAGCTGGGCTGGTGCCTGGGATCACAGGCTAGGATCACACAGCCTGGGATCACAGCCTGGGATCACAGCCTGGGATCACAGGCTAGGATCACACAGCCTGGGATCACAGCTCCAGACAAATCACCTCATTTTTTTAAGATAAGAGAACCTCGGCTCTCTCTTGCTTCCATCTCATTATTTCAATGTAATTAAATACGTCATAACCTTCCATCTCGACTCTTCAGCATCTCTCACATAGCCTTACATATTCCCTCATAATGTTGCTCAACAAGCCAGTACCTCAACATACCCTACATATTCCCTCATACTGCTGCTCAACAAGCCAGTACCTCAACATAGCCTACATATTCCCTCATACTGCTGCTCAACAAGCCAGTACCTCAACATAGCCTACATATTCCCTCATACTGCTGCTCAACAAGCCAGTACCTCAACATAGCCCTACATATTCCCTCATACTGCTGCTCAACAAGCCAGTACCTCAACATAGCCCTACATATCCCACATACTGCTGCTCAACAAGCCTATACCTCAACATACCCTACATATTCCCATATACTGCTGCTCAACATAGCCCTACATATCCCACATACTGCTGCTCAACAAGCCAGTACCTCAACATAGCCTACATATTCCCTCATACTGCTGCTCAACAAGCCAGTACCTCAACATACCCTACATATTCCCACATACTGCTGCTCAACAAGCCAGTACCTCAACATAGCCCTACATATTCCCACATACTGCTGCTCAACAAGCCAGTACCTCAACATAGCCCTACATATTCCCTCATACTGCTGCCCTACAAGCCAACACAAGCCAACTTCCTTCATTATTCAAGCTTGCATTTTGTTATTAATAATAATGAACGATAATGATGAATAATAATGAATAATAATGTTCATCATCCAAGCTTTTATATAACATATAATTAGAACAGCTGAACACTAGGCCTACTAGTTCAAGCATTATTGAAGCTTCCAAGGAATCTTTAGTGATACTGAGTGAACAAATAGGCCTACTGTCCGTGACGGGTATCGAACCGGTAAGTTGAGTACGCGCGTCAGAGCGAGCCAGGGTCTTAGGTGGTGTGTGAGAGTTTAATGGTGGGTTGTGAGGCATATCTCTCTCTTATGTGGGGGTTTGATAATTGAAATTGCTTCACTCTCTCTCTCTGTCTCTGTCTCTGTCTCTGTCTGTCTCTGTCTCTGTCTCTCTCTCTCTCTCTCTCTCTCTCTCTCTCTCTCTCTCTCTCTCTCTCTCTCTCTCTCTCTCTCGAGGAACTTGGAGAAACCTCTCATTGCAAACTTGAAATGTTCGTTTTTTATATAATAGAGAATATTTACACACAGAGATCATCACTAACGTGATGCATCAAGTGAACAAACCCACAAGCACAGTCGATTAAGACAGTGTCTGGGATGCTCCCGGATGCAGGTTCGAATCCTCGTCACGGCCCTTGTGGATTTCTTCAGAGAATATTTATTTGGGTCTGAAGTTTGATAAATTAAAAAAAAGGGGACGGGAAAAGGGGGGGGGGGGCAGAACACGGTATATGACAAAAAATAAAAAGAAGAGTAAATAATTTAATTGTTTTCGATTGCAAAATTTATTTTTTTACCGCTGAATAAATACATGATGGATTTCGCAAACATATTGAAAATTTTTGAATCTACTAAAAACTATTAGCATTTAGTCTGGTGTAAACGGTTATATTAATATACTTATATACTTCGCTTTAAGTTTTTTTTTTTTTAAAGTGGATGGAATTTTTCATAAAAAAATAACGCTTGTTTGACGCGACATAATAATGAATGGTGCATAATGCAGTCACAATAATCTGATGTATCTGGGCGAGGATGTCACTGCCATGGGATCGAACTGCCATCCCTGGACATGTAATCATGCTTCCAGGGTAACTATACCTTGAGGTTACCATGAGGTGTTTCCGGGGATTAGCGTCCCCGCGGCCCGATCGTCGACCAGATCGTCGACCAGGTCTCCTGGTTGCTGGACTGGTCAACCAGGCTGTTGGACGCGGCTGCTCGCAGCCTCACGTACGACTCACAGTCTGGTTGATCAGGTATCCTTTAGAGGTGTTTATCGAGTTCTCTCATGAACACTGTGAGGGGTCGGCCAGTTATGCCCCTTATGTGTAGTGGAAGCGTGTTGAACAGTCTCGGGCCTCTGATGTTGATAGAGTTCTCTCTCAGAGTACCTGTTGCACCTCTGCTCTTCAACGGGGGTATTCTGCACATCCTGACATGCCTTCTGGTCTCATGTGATGTTATTTCCCCAACACCTGCCCCACAAAAAACACCCGTTCCCCAACACCTGTCCCCACAACAAACGCCCGCCCACCCAACACCCGTCCACCCAACACCCGTCCCCACAAAAAAACACCCGTCCCCCCAACACCTGTCCCCACAAAAACACCCGTCCCCCCAACACCTGTCCCCACAAAAAACACCCGCCCCCCAACACCTGTCCCCACAAAAAACACCCGTCCCCCGAACACCCGTCCCCACAAAAAACACCCGTTCCCCCCAACACCTGTCCCCACAAAAAACACCCGTTCCCCCCAACACCTGTCCCCACAAAAAACACCCGTTCCCCCCAACACCTGTCCCCACAAAAAAACACCCGTCCCCCAACACCTGTCCCCACAACAAACACCCTCCTCCCCCCAACACCTGTCCTCACAAAAAACACCCGTCCCCCCAACACCCGTCCCCCAACACCCGTCCCCACAAAAAACACCCGTCCCCCCAAAAAACACCCGTCCCCCAACACCCGTCCCCACAAAAAACACCCGTCCCCCAACACTCGCCCCCCCCCAACACCCGTCCCCCAACGCTCGCCCCCCCCCCCAACACCCGTCCCCACAAAAAAAACACCCGTTCCCCCAACACACGTCTCTCTTTAACATGTTTTTTTTTTCCGGCGCTCTGTCTCGCTCTACTTAATAACACGCTGAACCGGATTAATTGCTGAACAACAGAGTAATGTGTCATGGGATTTCAGGCCATAGTTAAACTATTTGGAGTGTCAGTAGCCATTTCGTACACTTCCATTGATCCCTGATACTCGCCAGGGTATCAGGGGGCTGAACCCCCTTTAACGAGGGGTTCAGTTTCAGGGGAGGGTTCATTTTCAGTCAGAAAATGTCTGAAAGGATGGTGGGTTTGCTTTATTTCTGACGTGGCTGTTAGAACTGATCAGAACATCCTGCAGAATTACACAGTAGTTAGTTGATTGTACTTCACAGTCAGGAACACTCATGCGCCTATCAGAGCCTCTGAGTGCCGAATATGATCCAGATTACAAGAGCAACAACACAGTATAACGATTAATCAGGATTCTAAATAGCTCTTTAATCATATTTTTTATTTAATTGCATCTGATTAACTGGATCAATGGCTAAAATGTTTTCTCCATGAAAGTCAGTTATTGAAACCTTTCACAAGCCGCCGGCTTCCTGTCCTCGTCGAGGCTATTAGAGAGAGAGATAGAGTCCCTCAGGTAAATTCTCGAATTATACACGAATTTGTGGTAAAATTCAATGTAGTGAAGAATGTAAATTAAAATAAATATTGGCCAACTTTTCGAAGACTTCATAATATGGGAGTTTTCAAAATGGGCAACATTTACAATGTTATATTTTGTCAGCGGTCAAAATGTAAAAATGTAAACTTCGGGGTCATGTAAACATGACTTCATCATGTTTACAAAGCACTAATAGTAATGTTTTGTATATAAATCTGTATAATGTTTATCATGGCTCATCTCGATGTTTATTTTGATATTGTGGTACATTAATGAATATTGTTTCTCCTTCCTTGTAAAGGAGAGGACGGTAGAGCGACGGTTTCGCTTCCTGCAGGTCGGCGTTCAATCCCCGACCGTCCATAAGTGGTTGGGCACCTTTCCTTTCCTCCAGACCCCATCCCAAATCCTTATCCTGACCCCTTCCCAGTGTTATATAGTCGTAATGGCCTGGCGCTTTCTGCTGATAGTTCTTTTCCCCTTTCTTCCTTCCTTGTGGAAGCCGAGTTGTGTGTATTCACCTAGTTGTATTCAACTAGTTCCGCTTTGCGGGGGTTGAGCTCTGTTCTTTCGGCCCTCCTCTCAACTGTCAATCAATCAGTCAACTGATTTTTTTTTCACATACACACCCAGGAAGCAGCCCGTAACAGCTGTCTATCTCCCAGGTACCTATTTACTGCTAGGTAACAAGGGCATTAGGGTGAAACAACCTCTGCCCGTTTGTTTCTGCCTCTGCCGGGAATCGAACACGGGTGTATTCACCTAGTTGTGTTTGCGGGGGTTGAGCTCTGACTCTTTGGTCCCGTCTCTCAACCGTCAATCAACTGGTGTACAGATTCCTGAGCCTACTGGGCTCTATCATATCAACATTTAAAACTGTGTATGGAGTCAGCCTCCACCACATCACTGCCTAATGCATTCCATCCGTTAACTACTCTGACACTAAAAAAGTTCTTTCTAACGTCTCTGTGGCTCATTTGGGTACTCAGTTTTCACCTGTGTCCCCTTGTTCGCATACCACCCGTGTTAAAAAGTTTATCCTTCTCTACCCTGTCAATACCCCTGAGGATTTTGAAGGTAGTGATCATGTCTTCCCTTTACTTTTCTGTCTTCCAATGTCATAAGGTGCATTTCCCGCAGTCTTTCCTCGTAACACATGCCTCTTAGTTCTGAGACTAGTCTAGTGGCATACCACTGAACTTTTTCCAGCTTCGTCTTGTGCTTGACAAGGTACGGGCTCCATGCTGGAGGCCCACATACTCCAGGATTGGTCTTACATATGTGGTATACAAGGTTCTGAATGATTCCTTACACAGGTTCCTGAATGCTGTTCTGATGTTAGCCAGCCTCGCATATGCCGCAGATGTTATTCTTTTTATGTGGGCTTCAGGAGACAGGTTTGGTGTGATATCAACTCCGAAATCTTTCTCTCTGTCCATTTCACGAAGTACTTTCTCTCTCTCTCTCTCTCTCTCTCTCTCTCTCTCTCTCTCTCTCTCTCTCTCTCTCTCTCTCTCTCTCTCTCTCTCTCTCTCTCTCTCTCTCTCTCTCTCACACGCGCGCGCGCGTGTGTGTGTGTGTGTGTGCGCGCGCGCGCGCGCGCGCGCGTGCGAGCGTATGCTGGCTATTTCCCATAGCTAACAATGTTAAAACATGTTTAAAATTTTAAATAAATTCAACATTCCATTGCTATTCAACATTATTGCACCGTTCTCGATGGATATATCATTCTGCAAAATCGTCCAGAAAATGAAGGAGATTAATTAGCCTCTAAAGGTATCAAACTAATTATCATCTTAATCGAGAGGCTTAAAAGTTTGAACAATGCTGTGGTGAAGAGTTTTTTTCTGGAGGTATTGCAATTTTGTTAAGCAATGATCTTTGCTTTTTGATCTCGTTGACATATTTGTGCAATATGCAACCTTAGTGGCGGGATGCTGCGTGTTTATCTCACTCTGGTGGAGTAGGATGCTGCGTGTCTATCTCACTCTGGTGGAGTAGGATGCTGCGTGTCTATCTCACTCTGGTGGAGTAGGATGCTGCGTGTCTATCTCACTCTGGTGGAGTAGGATGCTGCGTGTCTATCTCACTCTGGTGGAGTAGGATGCTGCGTGTCTATCTCACTCTGGTGGAGTAGGATGCTGCGTGTCTATCTCACTCGGTTGGAGTAGGATGCTGCGTGTCTATCTCACTCTGGTGGAGTAGGATGCTGCGTGTCTATCTCACTCTGGTGGAGTAGGATGCTGCGTGTCTATCTCGCTCTGGTGGAGTAGGATGCTGCGTGTCTATCTCACTCTGGTGGAGTAGGATGCTGCGTGTCTATCTCACTCTGGTGGAGTAGGATGCTGCGTGTCTATCTCACTCTGGTGGAGTAGGATGCTGCGTGTCTATCTCACTCTGGTGGAGTAGGATGCTGCGTGTCTATCTCGGTCTGGTGGAGTAGGATGCTCATGTCTATCTCACTCGAGTGGAGTAGGATGCTCATGTCTTAACTTTGATTGAACCAACTCTTGAATGTCTATTCTGACGATGGATTCCAAATATTGCGTCGATAGACAGACACACACACACACACACACACACACACACACACACACACACACACACACACACACACACACACACACACACACGTGATTGTGAAATCATGTGCGATTTCAACCATGGAAAGATAGACTGGGAGAATGGGGACCCACATGGAGGTGAAGATACATGGAGATCTAAACTTTTGGAAGTGAGTACAAGGAACTTTCTGAGCAAATATGTCAGGGGGCCCACAAGAATGAGGGGAAATGACGAACTAGCTAGACTCGACCTGATATTCACCTTAAATGACTCGGAAATAAGGTAAGTCAAATATGAAGCCCCCATAGGAATGAGTGACCACAGTGTATTGATATATGAGTATCTGGTAGAAGTAGGGATAACCTATCCAAGGATGGGATTGGAAGGAAAAAGACTAAATTACCGAAGAGGAAAATATGACGAGATGAGGAACTTCCTAATGGGAATACCAGGGGAAACAGAACTCAGAGACAGGACTGTACAGGATATGATGGATTATGTCACTCAGAAGTGTCAGGAGGCTGCAGACAGGTTTATCCCGGCCCAAAAGGAGAAAAATGAAAATCAACAGAAGAATCCGTGGTTCAACCAGGAATGCGCAGCAGCAAAGCAATTTAGTAAAAAAACATGGCGAAACTACAGGAACAACAGAACACCAGAGAGCAGGGAGAGATACCAGAGGGCCAGAAATGAGTACATCAGAGTGAGGAGGGAAGCAGAGAGACAGTATGAAAATAACATCGCGAGTAAAGCCAAGACCCAACCAAAGCTGCTCCACAGCCACATCAGGAGGAAAACAGCAGTGAAGGAACAAGTGATGCAACTGAGAAAAGGGGAGAACAGATACACAGAGAACGACAAAGAGGTGTGTGAAGAACTCAACAAGAGATGGAGAAGATCGTGAGGAGAATGCTCGAGAGCATCTGAAGGGAAACAGCTTTGTAACACACCACCAGCATGGGTTCAGAGATGGTAAATCGTGCCTCACAGGCCTAATTGAATTCTATGACCAGGCAACACAAATTAGGCAGGAAAGAGAAGGGTGGGCAGACTGCATTTTCTTGGCCTGTCAGAAAGCCTTTGACACAGTACCTCAAAAAAGGCTGTTACAAAAGTTGTAGCAGCAGGCAGGAGTAAAAGGGAAGGTGCTCCAGTGGATAAGGGAGTATCTAAGCAACAGGAAACAGCGAGTAACGGTGAGGGGGGAGACATCAGAGTGGCGAGATGTCACCAGCGGGGTTCCACAGCGCTCTGTACTTGGACCCATCCTGTTTCCAATATGTGTAAACGACCTTCCAGAGGGTATAGACTCATTCCTCTCAATGTTTGCTGATGATGCAATAATTATGAGAAGAATCAAGACGGATAAAGACAGAGACTACAGGATGACCTGGACAAACTGGAGGAATGGTCTAGAAAATGACTGCTAAAGTTCAACTCAGGAAAGTGTAAGGTAATGAAATTAGGCGAAGGGAGCAGAAGGCTGAACATAAGGTACCATGTAGGAGGTGAAATCCTACAAGAGTCAAATAGAGAGAAAGATCTGGGGGTCGATATCACACCGAACCAGTCCCCAGAGGCTCACATCAAAAGGATATCATCAGCGGCATATGCTAGACTGGCCAACATAAGAACTGCCTTTAGAAACTTGTGTAAGGAATCGTTCAGGACCCTGTATACCATTTATGTAAGACCATTCCTGGAGTATGCAGCTCAAGCCTGGAGTCCATACCTAGTTAAACATGAGACGAAATTAGAGAAGATACAGAGGTATGCTGCCAGACTGGTCCCGGAACTGAGAGGAATGAGCTACGAGGAAAGGCTAAAGGAGCTGAACCTCACAACCCTGGAAAACAGATGAGTAAGGGGAGACATGATAACCACCTACAAAATTTTCAGGGGAATTGACAGGGTTATCTTCTTGAGGTTATCTTGAGATGATTTCGGGGCTTTAGTGTTCTCGCGGCCCGGTCCTCGACCAGGCCTTGTTTTGTAGCATGAAGTAGTTGCGTTTTGTTGCCTTTGAATTCATTTTCTGCCTTGTGTATCTGATTTCGAATCAGATCTTGGCGATATTTTATCGTGAAGGTTTGATTCCTTGCTGCTGGGTCGTGCCAACTAACACAACACCTGTACCCCCTATTAGACTATTTTACAGGAACTTCTTTTCCACAGCTCATAAAACGGAGGAAAAGGTCCTAAAAGATATTGTTAATAGAAACGTTATCCCTACAGACAAAAATCAAAAGATACAATTGATGATTTACTATAAAACCAAGAAAACTGCCAACCTACTCATGAGAAACTCTCCAGACACAAAGCAGAACGCCTTAAAAGAGACCAACGTCGTCTATGCCTTCAAATGCTCACTTGGGGACTGTAAGACTCAAAGAACTCAGTATATAGGCAAGACAACAACATCTCTTTCCAGGCGATTAACGATGCATACGCAACAGGGCTCCATTAAGGAA
Organism: Procambarus clarkii; assembly: GCF_040958095.1. Lineage (NCBI taxonomy): Eukaryota > Metazoa > Arthropoda > Malacostraca > Decapoda > Cambaridae > Procambarus > Procambarus clarkii. Next base: position 16,947,623 of record NC_091224.1, on the reverse strand, counting down.
CATATAATCTCTTCCCACAACCAGACCATCACCAGAGAAGTCTTAACAAAA
>NC_091224.1:16932572-16942572 GCF_040958095.1 Procambarus clarkii | reverse complement strand
GACTCAACCTGTGTCTTCCAGGACACAACCTGTATCTTCCAGGACACAACCTGTATCTTCCAGGACGCATCCTGTATCTCCCAGGACTCAACCTGTGTCTTCCAGGACACAACATGTATCTTCCAGGACACATCCTGTATCTCCCAGGACTCAACCCGTATCTCCCAGGACACAACCCGTATCTTCCAGGACACAACATGTATCTTCCAGGACACAACCTGTATCATCCAGGACATCGTTCCTACCACCAACTGTGTCGTTTATCTTACGTATAACTAAGGCGACTTCTTCTCCGTTCAGGAATTACAGAGCGGGGTAAAGTTGTCTTCCGCGGCCTCACACCCAACTCCACACACACTGACTTCTTAAAACTCTGCTCCGCAAGTCTTCCCGAATGACTTGAAAGCAGGTCGTCGGCGTAACAGAAGTTACGGGCTCACCATAGCCCGTGCTACATGGACGCTTGGTTCTGAGTAGCTAAATCTACAACAACAACAACGTAGAAGTTGAGCCGGTCGGCCGAGCGGACAGCACGCTGGACTTGTGATCCTGTGGTCCTGGGCTCGATCCCGGGCGCCGGCGAGAAACAATGGGCAGAGTTTCTTTCACCCTATGTCCCTGTTACCTAGCAGTAAAATAGGTACCTGGGTGTTAGTCAGCTGTCACGGTTGTTTCCTGGGGGTGGAGGCCTGGTCGAGGACCGGGCCGCGGGGACACTAATAGCCCCGAAATCATCTCAAGATAATCTCAAGGTCAAGATTGGTCACAACCATTAGGGAAGGGGTAATGAGAGTAACCCCCCCCCCCCCCACACTTATGGAAATAAAAAGGGTTTGATTGATTAGACTGTTGTGTTGATTGTGATTCTCATGTGGTCATCCTGTGGCCGGATTTGGTGTCTCTAGAAGTATCTCTTGTTGGTCTGTGGATCGAGGCGCCGAGGGATCGAAGTTAATGAGATGTTATTAGACATGATATAGTGATTAGCCATTTGTGTATATATAAAGGGGTACCGCCTCTGGAGCAATTGTAGGGACCCAGAGTCTCGGAGAAGAAAATAAAGAGTATTCAGGGGGAGACTTTGTGGATTCTTGCCGAATATTGTAATAGTTTCTTTTACTGCCACTCCTGTTGTTGTTATTGTTTTATTAATTTTATTACATTGTGTTACAGTTTACATAACACACACACACACATATATAACAATCACTGCTCGCAGGCCTCGTCCAGATCTTCGGAGGTTGGGTGCGTGGCCAAGCTAAAGCACGCATTTCCTCTCTGGATTGCTACACTGAGGCGCTAGAACAGGGAACTGAGAACAAGCTAAAGGCTCTTGAGCCTTCAGTTTGCCTTATGAGTTTCTCACCAACCTCCTTTAGGAACTAAAGTGCACATTTACCCCAGACGCCCAGGGTCTCAGAGCCTATCGGCACGAACCTGTAACAACGTTCTTGGTCTCTGTAATTATTAGTTTTCTGGATCTCCCTGAAGGTGGCTGCCCCACCTCCCTCAGCTGTACTGTAAGGTAGATAAGTATGAGCCAATGTGATGCACACATGTAATCCCATACGACCTGTTTACCTTCCCTCCATGGCTGCAGGGTGACTCCATCTGGGCGTTTTTGGCTGTTGTCAGGACTGCACAACTGAGGTTCCCTCTGTGCTGGACACCCAGCTGTTGCCAAACTTCTCTTGATGATGTCATTGACTGCTTCATGTCTGGCAATCTTTCCCTGTGTCTTACGACAGATGAGACCATGGCTGCCGTATTGGTCTGCCCGTGCATGGCCGCAAACACACCGGTGTTCGATGGAGATAGGGGAAGCAAGACGCAGAGCAACACCAATACTTAGGGTTCGATGGTCCAGGCGGGTGCCCAAGGCGGAATTAGGGACTGCCAGCAGGAAGTCCCCGGCATGGGGGGCTTGCACAGCTAGGAGACGCGCTCTGTATTGCCCAGAAGCTGCCTCCAGCAATGATGTGGCGATGTTCTCCAATATGGGGCTATCCCATTTGGCCTGTTTACAGTCGTTATGAAAAGCTGGGCAAGGTTGAGAGTTGGCAAGAGTGTCCCACTGGCCAGCTCCTTCCACAAATTTGTGATCATCAATCCCAATGGAGTCTCTTAGGTATTTTGGTAGTATTTCATTCAAGAATTCACTTGTAGCACTGGTCGAGGATAAGAATGCTAGCAATGCTAACTGTGTCGCCTTGCGAATACCTATCCCCCCGAGTCTAACTGGGAGCGTTGCTTGGTCCCACTGGTCATCTTGCAGGGAGAGGTTTAACACTTTCATAGCTATTGATTTTAGGAGTGAGTCATATTCTAATAATTTTGGGCTGTCGAAGGAGGGAGCACACCTGAGGAAATGGGTAAGTCTGGGCCAAGCCAGGCACCTTGTGAGAAGGTACAAAGCATCGTGTGCGTCCAAAGCCCCTATTCTTCCCTCTATCCTCCTCAGGTTGTTCAGCTTTTTGTCGAGGATTACCTCAATGGCACTCGAGCCCAGATGTGCCCCTAGCAGCACACTGTTGGTGGGCGCGATCACTGGGGCTCCTGGCAACATGATTCGTACTGCATTTATGATTGGTTGGCTGGATGAGGTGATTTCACACTTTGATGGATTTAGGGTGAGGCCTAACTCCTCTACCTTAGACTTCACTAGCTGTATATCTCCTAGCAGGGATTCCTGTGTCCCTGCCAGGGTGCCATCGTCCAGGAACCAGATGTTGAATTCGCTGGTCAACCTGCTTGTGACGTCTTTAGCTGCCATGCAGAAAAGGAAAGGGGCAAGTGGGTCTCCCTGCTGGACACCTTCTGCGGAAACAACTTCATGTTCCCCAAACAACAGTGTCGATTCCCTACTGTACCCTGCTGAAACAAAAGGAAGTAGACCAGGAAAACTTGTTCGATCCGCTTTCATTACCACATCCCTTTTTACCTGATTGAAGCATTTTTAATGTCTAATTAATGCCTTATTTTCTGGGAGGTGCTTAATATAGGCTCGTGCTGCATGAGCTGTTTCTTCACAGCCATGGGGACACCACAACCTAGTTGATGGGGTCGAAGCATCGTTGCAGCTTCCGTGCGGATGTTTCTGACATCTGCTCTGGCAACAAGGCGCCGAAGTGTGTTACCCACGGCAATGGGTCTGACTCCTCCATCCTTCTTCTTAAGGGCACAAAGGGATGCTCCGAAGAAGAAGGGTTTAATTGTATCTGGGATCAGCCCAGAGAGACAGTCGTTGACAAACTTCGTGACCTCTGACAGTAGTGTCTCGGCAACTTCGCCGAGAACTGGGTTTGTCATCTCCTTGAGGTGCTGAGGTCTTACTCCAGTGTATCCCCCCTGCAGAGCCTGACAGGAATGACATGATGGCTTTGTATACCTCTGATGCTTGGAGGAATAACGGTCCCAGGTCTGGGACATTTGTGTCCCGATAAGTGGGTTCCCATGATACTCTGGGATATGGTCAGGAGGAGGAGAGGTCCGAGTACTGACCCACTATGGGCACCTCTGCTGTTAACAACACTACCGCTCTGAGAGGTCTTCCCACACACCAACACTTAAGTCTTTTGCTTGGGGACTGTTTTGTTTTGATCCACTCGAGCACGTCCCGTGTCATTCACACCTCCTTCTGAAACTCATACACTAATCCCTGACGGTCTGTGGCCAAGCTTGTATGACAACTTCAACAATATTTAGTCTGCGTAGAATTCTGTTATGTTTGTGCGCCAAGATTTGCCATTATTGAAGACATAGATTTGGGTTGTTGCAAAGTTCTTCCCTCCTGAAGGGAGGGAAGAACTCTACCCTCCTGTTAGCATCTCTCTCACTGCTCTACCCATCACCTAGCGTATTGAGGAAGCGGGCCGGAACACTGGCCTGTAGTTCAGTGCTTCTTGTCTTCTTTATTTTGTCCCTTCGTGTATACTGGGACGACACTGGCTGTCTTCCAGCCTTCTGGTAGGTCTCCTCTTTTCTGTACCTTCTTATATGGCTTACAGAGCGGGTCAACTCTAGTTTGTAACCGTGGTGAGATTCTGTCTGTTCCAGCAGTCTTTGTCGTGTCCAATTCCAGCAGTCTTTGTCGTGTCCAGTTCCAGCAGTCTTTGTCGTGTCCAGTTCCAGCAGTCTTTGTCGTGTTCAGTTCCAGCAGCCTTTGTCGTGTCCAGTTCCAGCAGTCTTTGTCGTGTCCAGTTCCAGCAGTCTTTGTCGTGTCCAGCTCCAGGAGGCTTTGTCGTGTCCAGTTCCAGAAGTCTTTGTCGTGTCTAGTTCCAGCAGTCTTTGTCAGTTCCAGCAGTCTTTGTCGTGTCCAGTTCCAGCAGGCTTTGTCGTGTCCAGCTCCAGGAGGCTTTGTCGTGTCCAGTTCCAGAAGTCTTTGTCGTGTCCAGTTCCAGCAGTCTTTGTCGTGTTCAGTTCCAGCAGTCTTTGTCGTGTCCAGTTCCAGCAGGCTTTGTCGTGTTCAGTTCCAGCAGTCTTTGTCGTGTCCAGTTCCAGCAGTCTTTGTCGTGTCCAGTTCAAGCAGTCTTTGTCGTGTCCAGTTCCAGAAGTCTTTGTCGTGTCCAGTTCCAGCAGTCTTTGTCGTGTTCAGTTCCAGCAGTCTTTGTCGTGTCCAGTTCCAGCAGTCTTTGTCGTGTCCAGTTCCAGCAGTCTTTGTCGTGTCCAGTTCCAGCAGTCTTTGTCGTGTCCAGTTCCAGCAGTCTTTGTCGTGTCCAGTTCCAGCAGTCTTTGTCGTGTCCAGCTCCAGGAGGCTTTGTCGTGTCCAGTTCCAGAAGTCTTTGTCGTGTCCAGTTCCAGAAGTCTTTGTCGTGTCCAGTTCCAGCAGTCTTTGTCGTGTCCAGTTCCAGCAGTATTTGTCGTGTTCAGTTCCAGCAGTCTTTGTCGTGTCCAGTTCCAGCAGTCTTTGTCGTGTCCAGTTCCAGCAGTCTTTGTCGTGTCCAGTTCCAGCAGTCTTTGTCGTGTCCAGTTCCAGCAGTCTTTGTCGTGTTCAGTTCCAGCAGTCTTTGTCGTGTTCAGTTCCAGCAGATGCCTCCGTGCCTCATCACCTCATCTCTGGTAACCTCGGAGTCCTCAGATGCCACAATGGTTTAATAACATTTGCAGTTCAGGCATTTTCACTTGCTCCATTGTGTAGTCTTGGAATATCTCGCTGAGTTGCTCAAACACCTTCCAGGTTTGGGTTGGTGTGTGTGTGTGTGTGTGTGTGTGTGTGTGTGTGTGTGTGTGTGTGTGTGTGTGTGTGTGTGTGTGTGTGTGTGTGTGTGTGTGTGTTTTTGTACTTACCTATTTCACCTATTTGTACTCACCTAGTTGTGCTTGCGGGGGTTGAGCTCTGGCTCTTTGGTCCCGCCTCTCAACCGTCAATCAACAGGTGTACAGGTTCCTGAGCCTATTGGGCTCTATCATATCTACACTTGAAACTGTGTATGGAGTCAGCCTCCACCACATCACTTCCTAATGCATTCCATTTATCCACTACTCCGACACTAAAAAAGTCCTTTCCAATATCTCTGTGGCTCATTTGGTCACTCAATTTCGACCTGTGTCCCCTAGTGCGTGTGCCCCTTGTGTTAAATAGTCTGTCTTTATCTACCCTATCAATGCCTCTGAGAATCTTGAATGTGGTGATCTTGTCCCCCCTAACTCTTCTGTCCTCCAGCGACGTGAGGTTTAAATCCCGTAGTCTCTCCTCGTAGCTCATACCCCTCAGCTCGGGTACTAGTCTGGTGGCAAACCTTTGAACCTTCTCCAGTTTAGTTTTACGCTTGACTAGATATGGACTCCATGCTGGAGCTGCATACTCCAAGAATGGTCTGACATATGTGGTATACAAAGTTCTGAAAGATTCCTTACACAAGTTTCTAAAGGCCGTTCTTATTTTAGCCAACCTGGCATATGCCGCTGATGTTATCCTCTTGATATGTGCTGCAGGGGACAGGTCTGGCGTGATATCAACCCCCAGGTCTTTCTCTCTGACTCTTGAAGTATTTCATCTCCCAAATGATACCTTGTATCTGGTCTCCTGCTCCCCACACCTATCTTCATTACATTAAATTTGCTTGGGTTAAACTCTTTCTAACAACCATTTGTTCTACCATTCCTGCAGCTTGTCCAGGTCTTCTTGAAGTCTCAAGCTGTCCTCCTCTGTCTTAATCATTCTCATAATTTTGGCGTCGTCAGCAAACATTGAGAGGAATGAGTCTAGACCCTCTGGGAGATCATTTACGAATATCAGAAACAGGATAGGTCCAAGCACAGAGCCCTGTGGGACTCCACTGGTGACTTCACGCCAATCTGAGGTCTCACCCCTCACTGTAATTCTCTGCTTCCTATTGCTTAGGAATATTGCTTCTTATTGCTTCCTATTCCCTTATCCAATGGAGCGCCCTACCAGTTACTCCTGCCTGTTTCTCCAGGTTATGTATCAGCCTTTTATGGGTAATATGTCAAAGGCTTTCTGACAGTCCAAAAAAGGTGTGAAGATCTGTGAGGTGGTTAACACGGTCTCAGAGGATTCTGGGGTGGGGGGTGGGGGGTGTCAAGGGAAGGAGGGACAGTAGGGTATGGGGTATAGATTTAGGGGGGACAAGGAGGATATGGGGTGAGAGGGGGAGGAGGGATAGGGAGGGTATGGGATGAAGAGGGAGGGGGGAAAGGGGGGAAGGGGACATAGTGGGAATGGGGGAGGGGTGACAGGGTCGGAATGGGGTGACGGGGGAGAGATGGTTGAGTGAGCATTTGAGTGGGGACAGGTAGGGTGAGGGGGTAGGGAGGGTTTCCATGCAGAGGAGGGTGGTGGTGTTGCCCTCCCCTCTGGTGTTGCTGGGATGCTGGTTGTGGGTTCCCCCCTTGTCTCTGGGGATGTTGTGTTGGGGGCTGTGATGTCCTGGTTTACTCTTCTCTCCCTGCGCTTCTTCCTTGCCTTTGTCGCCCAGGCTCTCTCCTCCTTCATCCTGTCCCTCTGGAAGAATACTTTTTTGTATTCCTCCACATACTGCAGATGACTCTTCCTTTCTAGAATAACCTCCGTGTGTGTGTGTGTGTACTCACCTAGTTGTGTTTGCGGGAAGTTGAGCTCTGGCTATTTGGTCCCGCCTCTCAACCGTCAATAAACAGGTGTACAGATTCCCGAGCCTACTAGGCTCTGTCATATCTACACTTGAAACTGTGTATGGAATCAGCCTCCACCACATCACCTCCTAATGCATTCCATAATTCCATGTGTGTGTGTGTGTGTGTGTGTGTGTGTGTGTGTGTGTGTGTGTGTGTGTGTGTGTGTGTGTGTGTTACATATATACACAAAGGAGAACGTGAGACTCCCGGAGTCTTGCACCGCGAAACATGAAGAGGAAATTTATTATTGGACCGATTCTGGCGCCATCAATCTTGTGATGGAAAATGTGTGTGTATCGGTGGACCCTCCAGCCCCACACTGTGGCCCCCTGGCACTGTTGGTGGGGCCCTCCAGCCCCACACTGTGGCCCCCTGGCACTGATGGTAGGGCCCTCCAGCCCCACACTGTGGCCCCCTGGCACTGTTGGTGGGGGCCCTCCAGCCCCACACTGTGGGCCCCTGGCACTGTTGGTGGGGGCCCTCCAGCCCCACACTGTGGCCCCCTGGCACTGTTGGTGGGGGCCCTCCAGCCCCACACTGTGGGCCCCTGGCACTGTTGGTGAGGGCCCTCCAGCCCCACACTGTGGGCCCCAGGCACTGTTGGTGGGGTCCTCCAGCCCCACACTGTGGGCCCCTGGCACTGTTGGTGAGGGCCCTCCAGCCCCACACTGTGGGCCCCAGGCACTGTTGGTGGGGCCCTCCAGCCCCACACTGTGGGCCCCTGGCACTGTTGGTGGGGGCCCTCCAGCCCCACACTGTGGCCCCCTGGCACTGTTGGTGGGGGCCCTCCAGCCCCACACTGTGGGCCCCTGGCACTGTTGGTGGGGGCCCTCCAGCCCCACACTGTGGGCCCCTGGCACTGTTGGTGGGGGCCCTCCAGCCCCACACTGTGGGCCCCTGGCACTGTTGGTGGGGGCCCTCCAGCCCCACACTGTGGGCCCTGGGCACTGTTGGTGGGGCTCTCCAGCCCCACACTGTGGGCCCCTGGCACTGTTGGTGGGGGCCCTCCAGCCCCACACTGTGGCCCCCTGGCACTGTTGGTGGGGCCCTCCAGCCCCACACTGTGGGCCCCTGGCACTGTTGGTGGGGCCCTCCAGCCCCACACTGTGGCCCCCTGGCACTGTTGGTGGGGCCCTCAGCCCCACACTGTGGGCCCCTGGCACTGTTGGTGGGGCCCTCCAGCCCCACACTGTGGGCCCCCTGGCACTGTTGGTGGGGGCCCTCCAGCCCCACACTGTGGTCCCCCTGGCACTGTTGGTGGGGCCCTCCAGCCCCACACTGTGGGCCCCTGGCACTGTTGGTGGGGCTCTCCAGCCCCACACTGTGGGCCCCTGGCACTGTTGGTGGGGCCCTCCAGCCCCACACTGTGGCCCCCTGGCACTGTTGGTGGGGCCCTCCAGCCACACACTGTGGGCCCCCTGGCACTGTTGGTGGGGGCCCTCCAGCCCCACACTGTGGGCCCCCTGGCACTGTTGGTGGGGCCCTCCAGCCACACACTGTGGGCCCTTGTCACTGTTGGTGGGGGCCCTCCAACCACACACTGTGGGCCCCTGGCACTGTTGGTGGGGCCCTCCAGCCCCACACTGTGGCCCCCTGGCACTGTTGGTGGGGCCCTCCAGCCCCACACTGTGGGCCCCTGGCACTGTTGGTGGGGCCCTCCAGCCCCACACTGTGGGCCCCTGGCACTGTTGGTGGGGCCCTCCAGCCCCACACTGTGGCCCCCTGGCACTGTTGGTGGGGGCCCTCCAACCACACACTGTGGGCCCCTGGCACTGTTGGTGGGGGCCCTCCAGCCACACACTGTGGGCCCCTGGCACTGTTGGTGGGGGCCCTCCAACCACACACTGTGGGCCCCCTGGCACTCTTAGTGGGGCCAAACGTGGCACTCTGAACATTTTCACTCTCAGCTGGAGTTACAGTCACTGGGGAGGAGGACCAACTTGGCGTCCCTACAAGATACAAGTGACTTTGTCTTGTCTTGAAGAAGCGCGTTTGTGTACATGATATAGTCGAGGGAGAGACTATCATGGTTGCCCTGAGTGGGTGGTGAGGTGTGAGAGGTGAGGTGTGAGTACTCAGGAGCACACACACACACACACACACACACACACACACACACACACACACACACACACACACACACACACACACCACATTCAAATGTGTCCGAACGCCCACAATGAAGAACAACCACAATTCCTTGACTATCAGACTCAAACAACCACCATTTCCTCCCCCCCCCCCCTCACCGAGGCCAGCGTGAGGGGAAGCAATGGTGGTGATGGTCACTAATCCCAACCAGCGGGTCATCACTGTCTAAGGTCATCATGACCTTGCAAGGGGGTCAGATTCACGAAGCAGTTACGCAAGCACTTAGGAACTTGTACATCTTTTCTGAATCTTTGGCGGCTTTGTTTACAATTATTAAACAGTTAATGAGCTCCGAAGCACCAGGAGGCTGTTTATAACAATAACAACAGTTGATTGGCAAGTTTTCATGCTTGTAAACTGTTTACCAAATGTAACCAAAGCCGTCAAAGACTGAGGAAAGATGTACAGGTTCGTAAGTGCTTGCGTAACTACTTCGTGAATCTGGCCCCAGACCCATCCTCATCCGCAGGTTTCTCACAACCGCTTGACCCCCCGGGTTCGATTCCCGGGCAGAGCAAGGCACTTTATAGGTGTGTAATTTCTTTCATCTAAGTAACTGGGAGTTGTTGAACTGTTGTGGGTGGCGTGCTGCAGAAGGTGAGAAGATGGCGAGACAAAATCTCGATCATTCTCCCTGTTGCAGATAACAGGAGATAACACTTATCACTTATACCTGGCTAATTATGCAACCCATCCTCCGAATTGACAGTATTTTTAAATACTAAGGGAAATA
>NC_091224.1:16860072-16927572 GCF_040958095.1 Procambarus clarkii | reverse complement strand
TTTACATGTATTTTACATGTTGTATTTGTTTACATGGGAGCCGGTCGGCCGAGCGGACAGCACGCTGGACTTGTGATCCTGTGGTCCTGGGTTCGATCCCAGGCGCCGGCGAGAAACATTGGGCAGAGTTTCTTTCACCCTATGCCCCTGTTACCTAGCAGTAAAATAGGTACCTGGGTGTTAGTCAGCTGTCACGGGCTGCTTCCTGGGGGTGGAGGCCTGGTCGAGGACCGGGCCGCGGGGACACTAAAGCCCCGAAATCATCTCAAGATAACCTCAAGATAAGAATGTATTATACATGTTGTATTTATTTACACGTATTTTACATGTTGTATTTAGAATGCTTGAATAAAGTATCAGTTCCTAATATATAATTAACAATTAATTAATAATTGCACTCTGTGACAGTGTCAGCCAGCCCCCTTGTACTCTGTGACAGTGTCAGCCAGCCCCCTTGCACTCTGTGACAGTGTCAGCCAGCCCCCTTGTACTCTGTGACAGTGTCAGCCAGCCCCCTTGCACTCTGTGACAGTGTCAGCCAGCCCCTTGCACTCTGTGACAGTGTCAGCCAGCCCCCTTGCACTCTGTGACAGTGTCAGCCTGCCCCCTTGCACTCTGTGACAGTGTCAGCTAGCCCCTTGCACTCTGTCACAGTGTCAGCCAGCCCCTTGCACTCTGTGACAGTGTCAGCCAGCCCCCTTGCACTCTGTGACAGTGTCAGCTAGCCCCTTGCACTCTGTGACAGTGTCAGCCAGCCCCTTGCACTCTGTGACAGTGTCAGCTAGCCCCTTGCACTCTGTCACAGTGTCAGCCAGCCCCTTGCACTCTGTGACAGTGTCAGCCAGCCCCCTTGCACTCTGTGACAGTGTCAGCTAGCCCCTTGCACTCTGTGACAGTGTCAGCCAGCCCCTTGCACTCTGTGACAGTGTCAGCCAGCCCCCTTGCACTCTGTGACAGTGTCAGCTAGCCCCTTGCACTCTGTCACAGTGTCAGCCAGCCCCATTGCACTCTGTGACAGTGTCAGCCAGCCCCTTGCACTCTGGGACAGTGTCAGCCAGCCCCCTTGCACTCTGTCACAGTGTCAGCCAGCCCTTTGCACTCTGGGACAGTGTCAGCCAGCCCCCTTGCACTCTGTCAGTGTCAGCCAGCCCTCTTGCACTCTGTGACAGTGTCAGCCAGCCCCCTGCACTCTGTGACAGTGTCAGCCAGCCCCCTTGCACTCTGTGACAGTGTCAGCCAGCCCCCTTGCACTCTGTGACAGTGTCAGCCAGCCCCCTGCACTCTGTGACAGTGTCAGTCAGCCCCCTGCACTCTGTCACAGTGTCAGCCAGCCCCCTTGCACTCTGGGACAGTGTCAGCCAGCCCCCTTGCACTCTGTCACAGTGTCAGCCAGCCCCCTGCACTATGTGACAGTGTCAGCCAGCCCCCTTGCACTCTGTCACAGTGTCAGCCAGCCCCCTGCACTATGTGACAGTGTCAGCCAGCCCCCTTGCACTCTGTGACAGTGTCAGCCAGCCCCCTTGCACTCTGTCACAGTGTCAGCCAGCCCCCTGCACTATGTGACAGTGTCAGCCAGCCCCTTGCACTCTGTCACAGTGTCAGCCAGCCCCCTTGCACTCTGTGACAGTGTCAGCCAGCCCCCTTGCACTCTGTCAGTGTCAGCCAGCCCTCTTGCACTCTGGGACAGTGTCAGCCAGCCCCCTTGCACTCTGTCACAGTGTCAGCCAGCCCCTTGCACTCTGGGACAGTGTCAGCCAGCCCCCTTGCACTCAGCGGCTGAACCATATTCACTCACCTCGCCAGAGTGACTTGATGACTAAGTGCACTCAATATTCAAAAGGCATTTAGACCTGTGGTTGCGGAAGTAATTATATATTTAACGGCTAAATTAATAATTTATTAGAAATAGACAACGGAAGACTCCTGTACTGGGGGGGTGGGGGGGGGGTGGATGTGGGGATGGGGGATGGGGGAGGGATGTATGGGGGGGAAAGGGGATGGGGGGTTATGGGGGTTGTGGGGGGGGGGTAGTGAAGAGTGCCTTGAAATCAAGCATTATTTAACAACCTTTCAAGGACACTTTCACTCTGCCCAAATTAGGTGTTGTATAGAAGTTTGCAGAAGGAGAGTTAGTTTGTGACTCCCTCTTTTTGTTGTTTTTGTCATGTTCGCGAGTGTATTTGTTTGCTTGCGTGGTCGTCGCTCGATCCCCCGATGGTCCAAGTGGTCCAAGACTTGGTACTTGGAGGTATTTCTTATATCTCAGCTCTTGGTCCTCGACGTCACTGTCAGTATCGTCACCGTGACGTCCCAATCAACACGGTCCGCGTGACGTCTCAATCAGCACGGTCCGCGTGATATCCCAATCAGCACGGTCCGCGTGACGTCCCAATCAGCACCGTCACCGTGACGTCCCAATCAGCACCGTCCCTGACAGTGAACGCTCCCTGGACAGGGGCTATAGCGTCTCGAGTCGCCGTCTAGACTCCTCCGGACTCTGTCAAGATTTCTTGCCCCTCATATCCGATGATGTCCATTTTTTTACCGTCATCTTTTTTTGCCCTCCCATTTGGCTCTCGTTCTCTGGCTTTCCAGTTCCAGCAACGGTTAATTTTTTTTTGTTCCATGATTCGGGTCATATAGTTGACCAACTTTTCCAGATTCCATTTTTTTTTTACAAACGAATTTTTTTTTCACAGTTACCGTCTTTTGATTTTTTAGTACCTGACTTTACCTTGTCTTCAGGCTTTTCAAATGTTCAAATGTTTTAACGTTACACACATTTTCACATCATTTTTTTTTGTAATAAATTAAATTTTATTACATTTATAAATTAGTTTCTCATTTAGATGCAAAGTAAATAATGAATACATATCTTCATGTAGTTAAGAACAACCGGCTTAGGTGAGGCTCATAATATCTCATATATATATATATATATATATATATATATATATATATATATATATATATATATATATATATATATATATGAGATATATATATATATATATGTATGTCGTACCTAGTAGCCAGAACGTCGTACTCGGCCTACTATGTAAGGCCCGATTTGCCTAATAAGCCAAGTTTTCCTGAATTAATATATTTTCTCAAATTTTTTTCTTATGAAATGATAAAGCTACCCATTTCATTACGTATGAGGTCAATTTTTTTTATTGGAGTTAATATTAACGTAGATATATGACCGAACCTAACCAACCCTACCTAACCTAACCTAACCTATTTTTATAGGTTAGGTTAGGTAGCCGAAAAAGTTAGGTTAGGTAGTCGAAAAACAATTAATTCATGAAAACTTGGCTTATTAGGCAAATCGGGCCTTGCATAGTAGGCTGAGAAGTGCGTTCTGGCTACTAGGTACGACATATATATATATATATATATATATATATATATATATATATATATATATTACAACAGTTTTGGATGAGGTGAAAACAAACTTTCAACACAAGACAGAACACGAAACAATGGGTATAATATTTTGTAAGTTAAAGGGAAGAAGGGAAGTAACTGCAAAGGGCCATAACTATATATATATATATATATATATATATATATATATATATATATATATATATATATATATATATATATATATATATATATATATATATAACCTATATATAACCTATATATATGCGAACAAGCCTGAATGGTCACGTGTGCCCCAAAGAATGAGGTGATTTGGTAAAATGCTATGCCCAAGATTACTATCCGAGTGCCGGCGGTGGGGTGGTTCAAATAGCCTCGGCTATCACCTCATTTTGTCCGGTCGTGATGGTCAAGTGGATTAAGGCGTCTTGTACATACCAGTTGCGTTGCTTCTGGGAGTATGGGTTCGAGTCACTTCTGGGGTGTGAGTTTTCAGTTAACCTATATATATATATATATATATATATATATATATATATATATATATATATATATATATATAAATAAAGAAAATAAGAGTATAATAAGAGAAAATAAGAGAAAATTAGAAAATAAGAGAAGAAAATAAAGAGTACTCAGAGAAGACCTTGTGGATCCTCACTGAACACTTTGATATTTTCTTCTCCTACCACTCCTATTCTTTTGGTATGTGTGTACACATACCAAAGTATGTGTATGTAATCACATACTTCCCTGTAATCACTCACAGGTGAGCTACCGGCGAAAAACCGTGCGATTTTCGCAGCTGGCGGGCAAAAATCGCGCGATTTTTGCCGCTAGCGGCCAAAAACCGCGCGATTTTCGCCGCTAGCGGCCAAAAACCGCGCAATTTTTGCGGCCAAAATCGGGTTATTTTTGCCGCTAGCGGCCAAAAATCGACGATTTTCGCCCCTAGCGGCCAAAAATCATGCTAATTTCGCTGCTAGCGGGCAAAAATCGTGCGAATTTCGCCGCTACCAGCCAAAAACCGCGCAATTTTCGCCGCTAACGGCCAAAATTCGGGCTATTTTTGCAGCTAGCGGCCAAAAATTCGGCGATTTTGGCCACTAGCGGCCAAAAATAGTGCGAATTTCACCGCTAGCGGCCAAAAATCGTGCGAATTTCGCCGCTACCGGCCAAAATCGCGCGATTTTCGCCGCTACCGGCCAAAAATCGGGCTATTTTTGCTGCTAGCGGCCAAAAATCGACGATTTTCACCCCTAGCGCCAAAAATCGTGCGAATTTCGCTGCTAGCAGCCAAAAATCGTGCGAATTTCGCCGCTAGCGGCCAAAAATCGTGCGAATTTCGCCGCTACCGGCCAAAAATCGCGCGATTTTCGCCGCTAGCGGCCAAAAACCGCGCGATTTTCGCCGCTAGCGGCCAAAAACAATGCGATTTTCGCAGCTGGCGAGCAAAAATCGCACGATTTTCGCCGCTACCGGGCAAAAACCGCGCAATTTTTGCGGCCAAAATCGGGCTATTTTTGCCGCTAGCGGCCAAAAATCGACGATTTTCTCCCCTAGCGGCCAAAAATCGTGCGAATTTCGCTGCTAGCGGCCAAAAATCGTGCTAATTTCGCCGCTAGCGGGCAAAAATCGTGCGAATTTCGCCGCTACCAGCCAAAAACCGCGCAATTTTCGCCGCTAACGGCCAAAATTCGGGCTATTTTTGCAGCTAGCGGCCAAAAATTCGGCGATTTTGGCCACTAGCGGCCAAAAATAGTGCGAATTTCACCGCTAGCGGCCAAAAATCGTGCGAATTTCGCCGCTACCGGCCAAAATCGCGCGATTTTCGCCGCTACCGGCCAAAAATCGGGCTATTTTTGCTGCTAGCGGCCAAAAATCGACGATTTTCACCCCTAGCGCCAAAAATCGTGCGAATTTCGCTGCTAGCAGCCAAAAATCGTGCGAATTTCGCCGCTAGCGGCCAAAAATCGTGCGAATTTCGCCGCTACCGGCCAAAAATCGCGCGATTTTCGCCGCTAGCGGCCAAAAACCGCGCGATTTTCGCCGCTAGCGGCCAAAAACAATGCGATTTTCGCAGCTGGCGAGCAAAAATCGCACGATTTTCGCCGCTACCGGGCAAAAACCGCGCAATTTTTGCGGCCAAAATCGGGCTATTTTTGCCGCTAGCGGCCAAAAATCGACGATTTTCTCCCCTAGCGGCCAAAAATCGTGCGAATTTCGCTGCTAGCGGCCAAAAATCGTGCTAATTTCGCCGCTAGCGGGCAAAAATCGTGCGAATTTCGCCGCTACCAGCCAAAAACCGCGCAATTGTCGCCGCTAACGGCCAAAATTCGGGCTATTTTTGCAGCTAGCTGCCAAAAATTCGGCGATTTTGGCCACTAGCGGCCAAAAATAGTGCGAATTTCACCGCTAGCGGCCAAAAATCGTGCGAATTTCGCCGCTACCGGCCAAAATCGCGCGATTTTCGCCGCTACCGGCCAAAAATCGGGCTATTTTTGCTGCTAGCGGCCAAAAATCGACGATTTTCACCCCTAGCGCCAAAAATCGTGCGAATTTCGCTGCTAGCAGCCAAAAATCGTGCGAATTTCGCCGCTAGCGGCCAAAAATCGTGCGAATTTCGCCGCTACCGGCCAAAAATCGCGCGATTTTCGCCGCTAGCGGCCAAAAACCGCGCGATTTTCGCCGCTAGCGGCCAAAAACAATGCGATTTTCGCAGCTGGCGAGCAAAAATCGCACGATTTTCGCCGCTACCGGGCAAAAACCGCGCAATTTTTGCGGCCAAAATCGGGCTATTTTTGCCGCTAGCGGCCAAAAATCGACGATTTTCTCCCCTAGCGGCCAAAATTCGTGCGAATTTCGCTGCTAGCGGCCAAAAATCGTGCTAATTTCGCCGCTAGCGGGCAAAAATCGTGCGAATTTCGCCGCTAC
Source organism: Procambarus clarkii (assembly GCF_040958095.1). Lineage (NCBI taxonomy): Eukaryota > Metazoa > Arthropoda > Malacostraca > Decapoda > Cambaridae > Procambarus > Procambarus clarkii. Next base: position 16,921,245 of record NC_091224.1, on the reverse strand, counting down.
CAGCCAAAAACCGCGCAATTGTCGCCGCTAACGGCCAAAATTCGGGCTATTTTTGCAGCTAGCGGCCAAAAATTCGGCGATTTTGGCCACTAGCGGCCAAAAATAGTGCGAATTTCACCGCTAGCGGCCAAAAATCGTGCGAATTTCGCCGCTACCGGCCAAAATCGCGCGATTTTCGCCGCTACCGGCCAAAAATCGGGCTATTTTTGCCGCTAGCGGCCAAAAATCGACGATTTTCACCCCTAGCGCTAAAAATCGTGCGAATTTCGCTGCTAGCGGCCAAAAATCGTGCGAATTTCGCCGCTAGCAGCCAAAAATCGTGCGAATTTCGCCGCTACCGGCCAAAATCGCGCGATTTTCGCCGCTACCGGCCAAAAACCGTGCGATTTTCGCAGCTGGTGGCCAAAACTCGTGCGAATTTCGCCGCTACCGGCCAAAAACCGCGCAATTTTCGCCGCTAACGGCCAAAAATCGGGCGAATTTCGCTGCTAGCGGCCAAAATCGCGCGATTTTCGCCGCTATCGGCCAAAAACCGCGCAATTTTTGCGGCCAAAATCGGGCTATTTTTGTCGCTAGCGGCCAAAAATCGACGATTTTCGCCCCTAGCGGCCAAAAATCGTGCGAATTTCGCTGCTAGCGGCCAAAAATCGTGCGAATTTCGCCGCTACCGGCCAAAAACCGCGCAATTTTCGCCGCTAACGGCCAAAATTCGGGCTATTTTTGCAGCTAGCGGCCAAAAATTCGGCAATTTTGGCCACTAGCGGCCAAAAATAGTGCGAATTTCACCGCTAGCGGCCAAAAATCGTGCGAATTTCGCCGCTACCGGCCAAAATCGCGCGATTTTCGCCGCTACCGGCCAAAAATCGGGCTATTTTTGCCGCTAGCGGCCAAAAATCGACGATTTTCACCTCTAGCGCCAAAAATCGTGCGAATTTCGCTGCTAGCAGCCAAAAATCGTGCGAATTTCGCCGCTAGCGGCCAAAAATCGTGCGAATTTCGCCGCTACCGGCCAAAAACAATGCGATTTTCGCAGCTGGCGAGCAAAAATCGCACGATTTTCGCCGCTATTCGCCAAAAACCGCGCGATTTTCGCTGCAACCGGCCAAAAACCGCGCAATTTTCGCCGCTAGCGGCCAAAAAGCGGGCTATTTTTGCCGTTAGCGGCCAAAAATCGGCGATTTTCGCCGCTAGCGGCCAAAAACCGCGCGATTCTCGCAGCTGGCGGCCAAAATCGCGCGATTTTTGCCAATAGCGGCCAAAAACCGCGCGATTTTCGCCGCTAGCGGCCAAAAACCGCGCGATTTTCGCCGCTAGCGGCCAAAAACCGCACGATTTTCGCCGCTAGCGGTCAAAAACCGCGCGATTTTCGCCGCTAGCGGCCAAAAACCGCGCGATTTTCGCCGCTAGCGGTCAAAAACCGCGCAATTTTCGCCGCTAGCGGCCAAAAATCGTGCGAATTTCGCCGCTAGCGGCCAAAAATCGTGCGAATTCTTCCGCTACCGGCCAAAACCGCGCGATTTTCGCTGCTACCGGCCAAAAACCGCGCAATTTTCGCCGCTAGCGGCCAAAAAGCGGGCTATTTTTGCGGCTAGCGGCCAAAAATCAGCGATTTTCGCCACTAGCGGCCAAAAATCGTGCGAATTTCGCCGCTACCGGCCTAAAACCGCGAAATTTTCGCCGCTAGCGGCAAAAATAGCCCGATAAAAAGTAGCGAAAGTAGCTAAATTTTAGGCTAAAAAGTAGCGAAAAAAGTAGCGAAAGTAGCAAAATTTTGGGCTAAAAAGTAGCGAAAGTAGCGAAAAAGTAGCGAAATTTTGGGCTAAAAAGTAGCGAAAGTAGCAAAAGTAGCGAAATTTTGGCCTAAAAATTAGCGAAAAAAGTAGCAAAAGTAGCGAAATTTTGGCCTAAAAAGTAGCGAAAGTAGCGAAATTTTGGCCTAAAAAGTAGCGAAAAAAGTAGCGAAATTTTGGGCTAAAAAGTAGCGAAAAAGTAGCATAAGTAGCGAAATTTGGGGCTAAAAAGTAGCGAAAGTAGCGAAAAAAGTAGCGAAAGTAGCGAAATTTTGGGCTAAAGAGTAGCGAAAAAAGTAGCGAAATTTTGGGCTAAAAAGTAGCGAAAAAAGTAGCAAAAGTAGCGAAATTTTGGGCTAAAAAGTAGCGAAAGTAGCGAAATTTTGGGCTAAAAAGTAGCGAAAAAAGTAGCGAAAGTAGCGAAATTTTGGGCTAAAAAGTAGCGAAAGTAGCAAAATTTTGGGCAAAAAAGTAGCGAAAAAAGTACCGAAAGTAGCGAAATTTTGGGCTAAAAAGTAGCGAAAAAAGTAGCGAAAGTAGCGAAATTTTGGGCTAAAAAGTAGCAAAAGTAGCGAAAAAAGTAGAGAAAGTAGCGAAATTTTGGGCTAAAAAGTAGCGAAAGTAGCGAAAAAAGTAGCGAAAGTAGCGAAATTTTGGGCTAAAAAGTAGCAAAAGTAGCGAAATTTTGGCCTAAAAAGTAGCGAAAAAAGTAGCGAAATTTTGGGCTAAAAAGTAGCGAAAGTAGTGAAATTTTGGGCTAAAAAGTAGCGAAAAAGTAGCAAAATTTTGGCCTAAAAAGTAGCGAAAATAGCGAAAAAAGTAGCGAAAGTAGCGAAATTTTGGGCTAAAAAGTAGCGAAAGTAGCGAAATTTTGGGCTAAAAAGTAGTGAAAGTAGCGAAATTTTGGGCTAAAAATTAGCGAAAGTAGCGATATTTTTTGCTAAAAAGTAGCGAAAGTAGTGAAAAAAGTAGCGAAAAAAGTAGCGAAATTTTGGGCTAAAAAGTAACGAAAGTAGCGAAAAAAGTAGCGAAAGTAGCGAAATTTTGGGCTAAAAAGTAGCGAAAAAAGTAGCAAAAGTAGCGAAATTTTGGCCTAGAAAGTAGCGAAAGTAGCAAAATTTTGGGCTAAAAAGTAGCGAAAAAAGTAGCGAAAGTAGCGAAATTTTGGGCTAAAAAGTAGCGAAAATAGTAGCAAAAGTAGCGAAATTTTGGCCTAAAAAGTAGCGAAAATAGCGAAGAAAGTAGCGAAATTTTGGGCTAAAAAGTAGCGAAAGTAGCGAAAAAGTAGCGAAAGCAACGAAATTTTGGGCGAAAAAGTAGCGAAAGTAGCGAAATTTTGGGCTAAAAAGTAGCAAAAGTAGCGAAATTTTGGCCTAAAAAGTAGCGAAATTTTGGGCTAAAAAGTAGCGAAATTTTGGGCTAAAAAGTAGCGAAAGTAGCGAAAAAAGTAGCGAAAGTAGCGAAATTTTGGGCTAAAAAGTAGCGAAAGTAGCGAAATTTTGGGCTAAAAAGTAGTGAAAGTAGCGAAATTTTGGGCTAAAAAGTAGCGAAAAAAGTAGCAAAAGTAGCGAAATTTTGGCCTAAAAAGTAGCGAAAGTAGCGAAAAAAGTAGCGAAATTTTTGGCTAAAAAGTAGCGAAAGTAGCGAAAGTAACGAAATTTTAGGCTAAAAAGTAGCGAAAAAAGTAGCGAAAGTAGCGAAATTTTGGGCTAAAAAGTAGCGAAAAAAGTAGCAAAAGTAGCGAAATTTTGGCCTAAAAAGTAGCGAAAAAAGTAGCGAAATTTTGGGCTAAAAAGTAGCGAAATTTTGGGCTAAAAAGTAGCGAAAGTAGCGAAAAAGTAGCGAAAAAAGTAGCGAAAGTAGCGAAATTTTGGGCTAAAAAGTAGCGAAATTTTGGGCTAGAAAGTAGCGAAACTAGCGAAAAAAGTAGCGAAAGTAGCGAAATTTTGAGCTAAAAGTAGCGAAAGTAGCAAAATTTTGGGCTAAAAAGTAGCGAAAAAAGTAGCAAAAGTAGCGAAATTTTGGCCTAAAAAGTAGCGAAAGTAGCGAAAAAAGTAGCGAAAGTAGCGAAATTTTGGGCTAAAAAGTAGCGAAAAAAGTAGCGAAATTTTGGGCTAAAAAGTAGCGACAGTAGCGAAAAAGTGGCGAAAGTAGCAAAAAAAGTAGCGAAATTTTGGGCTAAAAGTAGCGAAAAAAGTAGCGAAATTTTGGGCTAAAAAGTAGCAAAAAAGTAGCGAAAGTAGCGAAATTTTGGGCTAAAAAGTAGCGAAAGTAGCGAAAAAAGTAGCGAAAGTAGCGAAATTTTGGGCTAAAAAGTAGCGAAAAAAGTAGCAATAGTAGCGAAATTTTGGGCAAAAAAGTAGCAAAAGTAGTAGAGTAGCGAAAAAAGTAGCGAAAGTAGCGAAAATAACGAAAAAAGTAGCGAAAGTAGCGAAAATTGAGCTAAAAAGTAGCGAAAGTAGCGAAAAAAGTAGCGAAAGTAGCGAAATTTTGGGCTAAAAAGTAGCGAAAAAAGTAGCAAAAGTAGCGAAATTTTGGCCTAAAAAGTAGCGAAAGTAGCGAAATTTTGGGCTAAAAAGTAGCGAAATTTTGGGCAAAAAAGTAGCGAAAAAAGTACCGAAAGTAGCGAAATTTTGGGCTAAAAAGTAGCGAAAAAAGTAGCGAAAGTAGCGAAATTTTGGGCTAAAAAGTAGCGAAAGTAGCGAAATTTTGGGCTAAAAAGTAGCGAAAAAGTAGCAAAAGTAGCGAAATTTTGGCCTAAAAAGTAGCGAAATTTTGGCCTAAAAAGTAGCGAAAAAAGTAGCGAAAGTAGCGAAATTTTGGGCTAAAAAGTAGCGAAAGTAGCGAAATTTTGGGCTAAAAAGTAGCGAAAAAAGTAGCAAAAGTAGCGAAATTTTGGGCTAAAAAGTAGCGAAAGTAGCGAAAAAAGTAGCGAAAGTAGCGAAATTTTGGGCTAAAAAGTAGCGAAAAAAGTAGCGAAATTTTGGGCTAAAAAGTAGCGAAATTTTGGGCTAAAAAGTAGCGAAAAAAGTAGCGAAATTTTGGGCTAAAAAGTAGCGAAAAAAGTAGCGAAATATTGGGCTAAAAGTAGCGAAAGTAGCGAAATTTTGGGCTAAAAAGTAGCGAAATTTTGGCCTAAAAGTAGCGAAAATAGCGAAAAAAGTAGCGAAATTTTGGGCTAAAAAGTAGCGAAAAAAGTAGCTAAAGTAGCGAAAAAAGTAGCGAAAATAACGAAAAAAGTAGCGAAAGTAGCGAAAATTGGGCTAAAAAGTAGCGATAGTAGCGAAATTTTGGGCTAAAAAGTAGCGAAAGTAGCGAAAAAAGTAGCGAAAGTAGCGAAATTTTATGCTAAAAAGTAGCGAAAGTAGCGAAAAAAGTAGCGAAATTTTGGGCTAAGAAGTAGCGAAAGTAGCGAAATTTTGGCCGCTAGCCGCAAAAATAGCCCGCTTTTTGGCCGCTAGCGGCGAAAATTGCGCGGTTTTTGGCCGGTAGCAGCGAAAATCGCGCGATTTTTGGCCGGTAGCGGCGAAAATCGCGCGGTTTTGGTCGGTAGCGGAAGAATTCGCACGATTTTTGGCCGCTAGCGGCGAAATTCGCACGATTTTTGGCCGCTAGCGGCGAAAATTGCGCGGTTTTTGACCCCTAGCGGCGAAAATCGCGCGGTTTTTGGCCGCTAGCGGCGAAAATCGCGCGGTTTTTTACCGCTAGCGGCGAAAATCGCGCGGTTTTTGGCCGCTAGCGGCGAAAATCGCGCGGTTTTTGGCCGCTATTGGCAAAAATCGCGCGATTTTGGCCGCCAGCTGCGAGAATCGCGCGGTTTTTGGCCGCTAGCGGCGAAAATCGCCGATTTTTGGCCGCTAACGGCAAAAATAGCCCGCTTTTTGGCCGCTAGCGGCGAAAATTGCGCGGTTTTTGGCCGGTAGCAGCGAAAATCGCGCGGTTTTTGGCCAATAGCGGCGAAAATCGTGCGATTTTTGCTCGCCAGCTGCGAAAATCGCATTGTTTTTGGCCGGTAGCGGCGAAATTCGCACGATTTTTGGCCGCTAGCGGCGAAATTCGCACGATTTTTGGCTGCTAGCAGCGAAATTCGCACGATTTTTGGCGCTAGAGGTGAAAATCGTCGATTTTTGGCCGCTAGCGGCAAAAATAGCCCGATTTTTGGCCGGTAGCGGCGAAAATCGCGCGATTTTGGCCGGTAGCGGCGAAATTCGCACGATTTTTGGCCGCTAGCGGTGAAATTCGCACTATTTTTGGCCGCTAGTGGCCAAAATCGCCGAATTTTTGGCCGCTAGCTGCAAAAATAGCCCGAATTTTGGCCGTTAGCGGCGAAAATTGCGCGGTTTTTGGCCGGTAGCGGCGAAATTCGCACGATTTTTGGCCGCTAGCAACGAAATTCGCACGATTTTTGGCCGCTAGGGGCGAAAATCGTCGATTTTTGGCCGCTAGCGACAAAAATAGCCCGATTTTGGCCGCAAAAATTGCGCGATTTTGGCCGCTAGCAGCGAAATTCGTCCGATTTTTGGCCGTTAGCGGCGAAAATTGCGCGGTTTTTGGCCGGTAGCGGCGAAATTCGCACGAGTTTTGGCCACCAGCTGCGAAAATCGCACGGTTTTTGGCCGGTAGCGGCGAAAATCGCGCGATTTTGGCCGGTAGCGGCGAAATTCGCACGATTTTTGGCTGCTAGCGGCGAAATTCGCACGATTTTTGGCCGCTAGCAGCGAAATTCGCACGATTTTTAGCGCTAGGGGTGAAAATCGTCGATTTTTGGCCGCTAGCGGCAAAAATAGCCCGATTTTTGGCCGGTAGCGGCGAAAATCGCGCGATTTTGGCCGGTAGCGGCGAAATTCGCACGATTTTTGGCCGCTAGCGGTGAAATTCGCACTATTTTTGGCCGCTAGTGGCCAAAATCGCCGAATTTTTGGCCGCTAGCTGCAAAAATAGCCCGAATTTTGGCCGTTAGCGGCGACAATTGCGCGGTTTTTGGCTGGTAGCGGCGAAATTCGCACGATTTTTGCCCGCTAGCGGCGAAATTAGCACGATTTTTGGCCGCTAGCAGCGAAATTCGCACGATTTTTGGCCGCTAGGGGAGAAAATCGTCGATTTTTGGCCGCTAGCGGCAAAAATAGCCCGATTTTGGCCGCAAAAATTGCGCGGTTTTTGCCCGGTAGCGGCGAAAATCGTGCGATTTTTGCTCGCCAGCTGCGAAAATCGCATTGTTTTTGGCCGCTAGCGGCGAAAATCGCGCGGTTTTTGGCCGCTAGCGGCGAAAATCGCGCGATTTTTGGCCGGTAGCGGCGAAATTCGCACGATTTTTGGCCGCTAGCGGCGAAATTCGCACGATTTTTGGCTGCTAGCAGCGAAATTCGCACGATTTTTGGCGCTAGGGGTGAAAATCGTCGATTTTTGGCCGCTAGCAGCAAAAATAGCCCGATTTTTGGCCGGTAGCGGCGAAAATCGCGCGATTTTGGCCGGTAGCGGCGAAATTCGCACGATTTTTGGCCGCTAGCGGTGAAATTCGCACTATTTTTGGCCGCTAGTGGCCAAAATCGCCGAATTTTTGGCAGCTAGCTGCAAAAATAGCCCGAATTTTGGCCGTTAGCGGCGACAAGTAGCAAAAAAAGTAGCGAAAGTAGCGAAATTTTGGGCTAAAAGTAGCGAAAAAAGTAGCGAAATTTTGGGCTAAAAAGTAGCGAAAAAGTAGCAAAAGTAGCGAAATTTTGGGCTAAAAAGTAGCGAAAGTAGCGAAATTTTGGGCTAAAAAGTAGCGAAAGTAGCGAAATTTTGGGCTAAAAAGTAGCGAAAGTAGCGAAAAAAGTAACGAAAGTAGCGAAATTTTGAGCTAAAAAGTAGCAAAAAAAGTAGCGAAATTTTAGGCAAAAAAGTAGCGAAAGAGTAGCAAAATTAATAAAGTAGCGAAAAAAGTAGTGAAAGTAGCGAAAATTGAGCTAAAAAGTAGCGAAAGTAGCGAAAAAAGTAGCGAAATTTTGGGCTAAAAAGCAGCGAAAGTAGCGAAATTTTGGGCTAAAAAGTAGCGAAAATAGTAGCAAAAGTAGCGAAATTTTGGCCTAAAAAGTAGCGAAAATAGCGAAGAAAGTAGCGAAATTTTGGGCTAAAAAGTAGCGAAAGTAGCGAAAAAGTAGCGAAAGCAACGAAATTTTGGGCGAAAAAGTAGCGAAAGTAGCGAAATTTTGGGCTAAAAAGTAGCAAAAGTAGCGAAATTTTGGCCTAAAAAGTAGCGAAATTTTGGGCTAAAAAGTAGCGAAATTTTGGGCTAAAAAGTAGCGAAAGTAGCGAAAAAAGTAGCGAAAGTAGCGAAATTTTGGGCTAAAAAGTAGCGAAAGTAGCGAAATTTTGGGCAAGAAAGTAGCGAAACTAGCGAAAAAAGCGAAAGTAGCGAAATTTTGGGCTAAAAGTAGCGAAAGTAGCAAAATTTTGGGCTAAAAAGTAGCGAAAAAAGTTGCAAAAGTAGCGAAATTTTGGCCTAAAAAGTAGCGAAAGTAGCGAAAAAAGTAGCGAAAGTAGCGAAATTTTGGGCTAAAAAGTAGCGAAAGTAGCGAAATTTTGGGCTAAAAAGTAGCGACAGTAGCGAAAAAGTGGCGAAAGTAGCAAAAAAAGTAGCGAAAGTAGCGAAATTTTGGGCTAAAAGTAGCGAAAAAAGTAGCGAAATTTTGGGCTAAAAAGTAGCGAAAGTAGCGAAATTTTGGGCTAAAAAGTAGCGAAAAAAGTAGCGAAAGTAGCGAATTTTTGGGCTAAAAAGTAGCGAAAGTAGCGAAATTTTGGGCTAAAAAGTAGCGAAAGTAGCGAAATTTTGGGCTAAAAAGTAGCGAAAAAAGTAGCAAAAGTAGCGAAATTTTGGCGTAAAAAGTAGCGAAAGTAGCGAAAAAAGTAGCGAAATTTTGGGCTAAAAAGTAGCGAAAGTAGCGAAAAAGTAGCGAAAGCAACGAAATTTTGGGCGAAAAAGTAGCGAAAGTAGCGAAATTTTGGGCTAAAAAGTAGCAAAAGTAGCGAAATTTTGGCCTAAAAAGTAGCGAAATTTTGGGCTAAAAAGTAGCGAAATTTTGGGCAAAAAAGTAGCGAAAGTAGCGAAAAAAGTAGCGAAAGTAGCGAAATTTTGGGCTAAAAAGTAGCGAAAGTAGCGAAATTTTGGGCTAGAAAGTAGCGAAACTAGCGAAAAAAGTAGCGAAAGTAGCGAAATTTTGGGCTAAAAGTAGCGAAAGTAGCAAAATTTTGGGCTAAAAAGTAGCGAAAAAAGTTGCAAAAGTAGCGAAATTTTGGCCTAAAAAGTAGCGAAAAAAGTAGCGAAAGTAGCGAAATTTTGGGCTAAAAAGTAGCGAAAGTAGCGAAATTTTGGGCTAAAGAGTAGCGACAGTAGCGAAAAAGTGGCGAAAGTAGCAAAAAAAGTAGCGAAAGTAGCGAAATTTTGGGCTAAAAGTAGCGAAAAAAGTAGCGAAATTTTGGGCTAAAAAGTAGCGAAAGTAGCGAAATTTTGGGCTAAAAAGTAGCGAAAAAAGTAGCGAAAGTAGCGAAATTTTGGGCTAAAAAGTAGCGAAAGTAGCGAAATTTTGGGCTTAAAAGTAGCGAAAGTAGCGAAATTTTGGGCTAAAAAGTAGCGAAAAAAGTAGCAAAAGTAGCGAAATTTTGGCCTAAAAAGTAGCGAAAGTAGCGAAAAAAGTAGCGAAATTTTTGGCTAAAAAGTAGCGAAAGTAGCGAAAGTAACGAAATTTTAGGCTAAAAAGTAGCGAAAAAAGTAGCGAAAGTAGCGAAATTTTGGGCTAAAAAGTAGCGAAAAAAGTAGCAAAAGTAGCGAAATTTTGGCCTAAAAAGTAGCGAAAAAAGTAGCGAAATTTTGGGCTAAAAAGTAGCGAAATTTTGGGCTAAAAAGTAGCGAAAGTAGCGAAAAAGTAGCGAAAAAAGTAGCGAAAGTAGCGAAATTTTGGGCTAAAAAGTAGCGAAATTTTGGGCTAGAAAGTAGCGAAACTAGCGAAAAAAGTAGCGAAAGTAGCGAAATTTTGAGCTAAAAGTAGCGAAAGTAGCAAAATTTTGGGCTAAAAAGTAGCGAAAAAAGTAGCAAAAGTAGCGAAATTTTGGCCTAAAAAGTAGCGAAAGTAGCGAAAAAAGTAGCGAAAGTAGCGAAATTTTGGGCTAAAAAGTAGCGAAAAAAGTAGCGAAATTTTGGGCTAAAAAGTAGCGACAGTAGCGAAAAAGTGGCGAAAGTAGCAAAAAAAGTAGCGAAATTTTGGGCTAAAAGTAGCGAAAAAAGTAGCGAAATTTTGGGCTAAAAAGTAGCAAAAAAGTAGCGAAAGTAGCGAAATTTTGGGCTAAAAAGTAGCGAAAGTAGCGAAAAAAGTAGCGAAAGTAGCGAAATTTTGGGCTAAAAAGTAGCGAAAAAAGTAGCAATAGTAGCGAAATTTTGGGCAAAAAAGTAGCAAAAGTAGTAAAGTAGCGAAAAAAGTAGCGAAAGTAGCGAAAATAACGAAAAAAGTAGCGAAAGTAGCGAAAATTGAGCTAAAAAGTAGCGAAAGTAGCGAAAAAAGTAGCGAAAGTAGCGAAATTTTGGGCTAAAAAGTAGCGAAAAAAGTAGCAAAAGTAGCGAAATTTTGGCCTAAAAAGTAGCGAAAGTAGCGAAATTTTGTGCTAAAAAGTAGCGAAATTTTGGGCTAAAAAGTAGCGAAAGTAGCGAAATTTTGGGCAAAAAAGTAGCGAAAAAAGTACCGAAAGTAGCGAAATTTTGGGCTAAAAAGTAGCGAAAGTAGCGAAATTTTGGGCTAAAAAGTAGCGAAAGTAGCGAAATTTTGGGCTAAAAAGTAGCGAAAAAGTAGCAAAAGTAGCGAAATTTTGGCCTAAAAAGTAGCGAAATTTTGGCCTAAAAAGTAGCGAAAAAAGTAGCGAAAGTAGCGAAATTTTGGGCTAAAAAGTAGCGAAAGTAGCGAAATTTTGGGCTAAAAAGTAGCGAAAGTAGCGAAATTTTGGGCTAAAAAGTAGCGAAAAAAGTAGCAAAAGTAGCGAAATTTTGGGCTAAAAAGTAGCGAAAGTAGCGAAAAAAGTAGCGAAAGTAGCGAAATTTTGGGCTAAAAAGTAGCGAAAAAAGTAGCGAAATTTTGGGCTAAAAAGTAGCGAAATTTTGGGCTAAAAAGTAGCGAAAAAAGTAGCGAAATTTTGGGCTAAAAAGTAGCGAAAAAAGTAGCGAAATATTGGGCTAAAAGTAGCGAAAGTAGCGAAATTTTGGGCTAAAAAGTAGCGAAATTTTGGCCTAAAAGTAGCGAAAATAGCGAAAAAAGTAGCGAAATTTTGGGCTAAAAAGTAGCGAAAAAAGTAGCTAAAGTAGCGAAAAAAGTAGCGAAAATAACGAAAAAAGTAGCGAAAGTAGCGAAAATTGGGCTAAAAAGTAGCGATAGTAGCGAAATTTTGGGCTAAAAAGTAGCGAAAGTAGCGAAAAAAGTAGCGAAAGTAGCGAAATTTTATGCTAAAAAGTAGCGAAAGTAGCGAAAAAAGTAGCGAAATTTTGGGCTAAGAAGTAGCGAAAGTAGCGAAATTTTGGCCGCTAGCCGCAAAAATAGCCCGCTTTTTGGCCGCTAGCGGCGAAAATTGCGCGGTTTTTGGCCGGTAGCAGCGAAAATCGCGCGATTTTTGGCCGGTAGCGGCGAAAATCGCGCGGTTTTGGTCGGTAGCGGAAGAATTCGCACGATTTTTGGCCGCTAGCGGCGAAATTCGCACGATTTTTGGCCGCTAGCGGCGAAAATTGCGCGGTTTTTGACCCCTAGCGGCGAAAATCGCGCGGTTTTTGGCCGCTAGCGGCGAAAATCGCGCGGTTTTTTACCGCTAGCGGCGAAAATCGCGCGGTTTTTGGCCGCTAGCGGCGAAAATCGCGCGGTTTTTGGCCGCTAGCGGCGAAAATCGCGCGGTTTTTGGCCGCTATTGGCAAAAATCGCGCGATTTTGGCCGCCAGCTGCGAGAATCGCGCGGTTTTTGGCCGCTAGCGGCGAAAATCGCCGATTTTTGGCCGCTAACGGCAAAAATAGCCCGCTTTTTGGCCGCTAGCGGCGAAAATTGCGCGGTTTTTGGCCGGTAGCAGCGAAAATCGCGCGGTTTTTGGCCAATAGCGGCGAAAATCGTGCGATTTTTGCTCGCCAGCTGCGAAAATCGCATTGTTTTTGGCCGGTAGCGGCGAAATTCGCACGATTTTTGGCCGCTAGCGGCGAAATTCGCACGATTTTTGGCTGCTAGCAGCGAAATTCGCACGATTTTTGGCGCTAGAGGTGAAAATCGTCGATTTTTGGCCGCTAGCGGCAAAAATAGCCCGATTTTTGGCCGGTAGCGGCGAAAATCGCGCGATTTTGGCCGGTAGCGGCGAAATTCGCACGATTTTTGGCCGCTAGCGGTGAAATTCGCACTATTTTTGGCCGCTAGTGGCCAAAATCGCCGAATTTTTGGCCGCTAGCTGCAAAAATAGCCCGAATTTTGGCCGTTAGCGGCGAAAATTGCGCGGTTTTTGGCCGGTAGCGGCGAAATTCGCACGATTTTTGGCCGCTAGCAACGAAATTCGCACGATTTTTGGCCGCTAGGGGCGAAAATCGCCGATTTTTGGCCGCTAGCGACAAAAATAGCCCGATTTTGGCCGCAAAAATTGCGCGGTTTTTGGCCGATAGCGGCGAAAATCGCGCGATTTTGGCCGCTAGCAGCGAAATTCGTCCGATTTTTGGCCGTTAGCGGCGAAAATTGCGCGGTTTTTGGCCGGTAGCGGCGAAATTCGCACGAGTTTTGGCCACCAGCTGCGAAAATCGCACGGTTTTTGGCCGGTAGCGGCGAAAATCGCGCGATTTTGGCCGGTAGCGGCGAAATTCGCACGATTTTTGGCTGCTAGCGGCGAAATTCGCACGATTTTTGGCCGCTAGCAGCGAAATTCGCACGATTTTTAGCGCTAGGGGTGAAAATCGTCGATTTTTGGCCGCTAGCGGCAAAAATAGCCCGATTTTTGGCCGGTAGCGGCGAAAATCGCGCGATTTTGGCCGGTAGCGGCGAAATTCGCACGATTTTTGGCCGCTAGCGGTGAAATTCGCACTATTTTTGGCCGCTAGTGGCCAAAATCGCCGAATTTTTGGCCGCTAGCTGCAAAAATAGCCCGAATTTTGGCCGTTAGCGGCGACAATTGCGCGGTTTTTGGCTGGTAGCGGCGAAATTCGCACGATTTTTGCCCGCTAGCGGCGAAATTCGCACGATTTTTGGCCGCTAGCGGCGAAATTCGCACGATTTTTGGCTGCTAGCAGCGAAATTCGCACGATTTTTGGCGCTAGGGGTGAAAATCGTCGATTTTTGGCCGCTAGCAGCAAAAATAGCCCGATTTTTGGCCGGTAGCGGCGAAAATCGCGCGATTTTGGCCGGTAGCGGCGAAATTCGCACGATTTTTGGCCGCTAGCGGTGAAATTCGCACTATTTTTGGCCGCTAGTGGCCAAAATCGCCGAATTTTTGGCAGCTAGCTGCAAAAATAGCCCGAATTTTGGCCGTTAGCGGCGACAAGTAGCAAAAAAAGTAGCGAAAGTAGCGAAATTTTGGGCTAAAAGTAGCGAAAAAAGTAGCGAAATTTTGGGCTAAAAAGTAGCGAAAAAGTAGCAAAAGTAGCGAAATTTTGGGCTAAAAAGTAGCGAAAGTAGCGAAATTTTGGGCTAAAAAGTAGCGAAAGTAGCGAAATTTTGGGCTAAAAAGTAGCGAAAGTAGCGAAAAAAGTAACGAAAGTAGCGAAATTTTGAGCTAAAAAGTAGCAAAAAAAGTAGCGAAATTTTAGGCAAAAAAGTAGCGAAAGAGTAGCAAAATTAATAAAGTAGCGAAAAAAGTAGCGAAAGTAGCGAAAATTGAGCTAAAAAGTAGCGAAAGTAGCGAAAAAAGTAGCGAAATTTTGGGCTAAAAAGCAGCGAAAGTAGCGAAATTTTGGGCTAAAAAGTAGCGAAAATAGTAGCAAAAGTAGCGAAATTTTGGCCTAAAAAGTAGCGAAAATAGCGAAGAAAGTAGCGAAATTTTGGGCTAAAAAGTAGCGAAAGTAGCGAAAAAGTAGCGAAAGCAACGAAATTTTGGGCGAAAAAGTAGCGAAAGTAGCGAAATTTTGGGCTAAAAAGTAGCAAAAGTAGCGAAATTTTGGCCTAAAAAGTAGCGAAATTTTGGGCTAAAAAGTAGCGAAATTTTGGGCTAAAAAGTAGCGAAAGTAGCGAAAAAAGTAGCGAAAGTAGCGAAATTTTGGGCTAAAAAGTAGCGAAAGTAGCGAAATTTTGGGCTAGAAAGTAGCGAAACTAGCGAAAAAAGTAGCGAAAGTAGCGAAATTTTGGGCTAAAAGTAGCGAAAGTAGCAAAATTTTGGGCTAAAAAGTAGCGAAAAAAGTTGCAAAAGTAGCGAAATTTTGGCCTAAAAAGTAGCGAAAGTAGCGAAAAAAGTAGCGAAAGTAGCGAAATTTTGGGCTAAAAAGTAGCGAAAGTAGCGAAATTTTGGGCTAAAGAGTAGCGACAGTAGCGAAAAAGTGGCGAAAGTAGCAAAAAAAGTAGCGAAAGTAGCGAAATTTTGGGCTAAAAGTAGCGAAAAAAGTAGCGAAATTTTGGGCTAAAAAGTAGCGAAAGTAGCGAAATTTTGGGCTAAAAAGTAGCGAAAAAAGTAGCGAAAGTAGCGAAATTTTGGGCTAAAAAGTAGCGAAAGTAGCGAAATTTTGGGCTAAAAAGTAGTGAAAGTAGCGAAATTTTGGGCTAAAAAGTAGCGAAAAAAGTAGCAAAAGTAGCGAAATTTTGGCCTAAAAAGTAGCGAAAGTAGCGAAAAAAGTAGCGAAATTTTTGGCTAAAAAGTAGCGAAAGTAGCGAAAGTAACGAAATTTTAGGCTAAAAAGTAGCGAAAAAAGTAGCGAAAGTAGCGAAATTTTGGGCTAAAAAGTAGCGAAAAAAGTAGCAAAAGTAGCGAAATTTTGGCCTAAAAAGTAGCGAAAAAAGTAGCGAAATTTTGGGCTAAAAAGTAGCGAAATTTTGGGCTAAAAAGTAGCGAAAGTAGCGAAAAAGTAGCGAAAAAAGTAGCGAAAGTAGCGAAATTTTGGGCTAAAAAGTAGCGAAATTTTGGGCTAGAAAGTAGCGAAACTAGCGAAAAAAGTAGCGAAAGTAGCGAAATTTTGAGCTAAAAGTAGCGAAAGTAGCAAAATTTTGGGCTAAAAAGTAGCGAAAAAAGTAGCAAAAGTAGCGAAATTTTGGCCTAAAAAGTAGCGAAAGTAGCGAAAAAAGTAGCGAAAGTAGCGAAATTTTGGGCTAAAAAGTAGCGAAAAAAGTAGCGAAATTTTGGGCTAAAAAGTAGCGACAGTAGCGAAAAAGTGGCGAAAGTAGCAAAAAAGTAGCAAAGTAGCGAAATTTTGGGCTAAAAGTAGCGAAAAAAGTAGCGAAATTTTGGGCTAAAAAGTAGCAAAAAAGTAGCGAAAGTAGCGAAATTTTGGGCTAAAAAGTAGCGAAAGTAGCGAAAAAAGTAGCGAAAGTAGCGAAATTTTGGGCTAAAAAGTAGCGAAAAAAGTAGCAATAGTAGCGAAATTTTGGGCAAAAAAGTAGCAAAAGTAGTAGAGTAGCGAAAAAAGTAGCGAAAGTAGCGAAAATAACGAAAAAAGTAGCGAAAGTAGCGAAAATTGAGCTAAAAAGTAGCGAAAGTAGCGAAAAAAGTAGCGAAAAAAGTAGCGAAAGTAGCGAAATTTTGGGCTAAAAAGTAGCGAAAAAAGTAGCAAAAGTAGCGAAATTTTGGCCTAAAAAGTAGCGAAAGTAGCGAAATTTTGGGCTAAAAAGTAGCGAAATTTTGGGCTAAAAAGTAGCGAAAGTAGCGAAATTTTGGGCAAAAAAGTAGCGAAAAAAGTACCGAAAGTAGCGAAATTTTGGGCTAAAAAGTAGCGAAAAAAGTAGCGAAAGTAGCGAAATTTTGGGCTAAAAAGTAGCGAAAGTAGCGAAATTTTGGGCTAAAAAGTAGCGAAAAAGTAGCAAAAGTAGCGAAATTTTGGCCTAAAAAGTAGCGAAATTTTGGCCTAAAAAGTAGCGAAAAAAGTAGCGAAAGTAGCGAAATTTTGGGCTAAAAAGTAGCGAAAGTAGCGAAATTTTGGGCTAAAAAGTAGCGAAAAAAGTAGCAAAAGTAGCGAAATTTTGGGCTAAAAAGTAGCGAAAGTAGCGAAAAAAGTAGCGAAAGTAGCGAAATTTTGGGCTAAAAAGTAGCGAAAAAAGTAGCGAAATTTTGGCCTAAAAAGTAGCGAAATTTAGGCTAAAATTTAGGCGAAAAAAGTAGCGAAATTTTGGGCTAAAAAGTAGCGAAAAAAGTAGCGAAATATTGGGCTAAAAGTAGCGAAAGTAGCGAAATTTTGGGCTAAAAAGTAGCGAAATTTTGGCCTAAAAGTAGCGAAAATAGCGAAAAAAGTAGCGAAATTTTGGGCTAAAAAGTAGCGAAAAAAGTAGCTAAAGTAGCGAAAAAAGTAGCGAAAATAACGAAAAAAGTAGCGAAAGTAGCGAAAATTGGGCTAAAAAGTAGCGATAGTAGCGAAATTTTGGGCTAAAAAGTAGCGAAAGTAGCGAAAAAAGTAGCGAAAGTAGCGAAATTTTATGCTAAAAAGTAGCGAAAGTAGCGAAAAAAGTAGCGAAATTTTGGGCTAAGAAGTAGCGAAAGTAGCGAAATTTTGGCCGCTAGCCGCAAAAATAGCCCGCTTTTTGGCCGCTAGCGGCGAAAATTGCGCGGTTTTTGGCCGGTAGCAGCGAAAATCGCGCGATTTTTGGCCGGTAGCGGCGAAAATCGCGCGGTTTTGGTCGGTAGCGGAAGAATTCGCACGATTTTTGGCCGCTAGCGGCGAAATTCGCACGATTTTTGGCCGCTAGCGGCGAAAATTGCGCGGTTTTTGACCGCTAGCGGCGAAAATCGCGCGGTTTTTGGCCGCTAGCGGCGAAAATCGCGCGGTTTTTTACCGCTAGCGGCGAAAATCGCGCGGTTTTTGGCCGCTAGCGGCGAAAATCGCGCGGTTTTTGGCCGCTAGCGGCGAAAATCGCGCGGTTTTTGGCCGCTATTGGCAAAAATCGCGCGATTTTGGCCGCCAGCTGCGAGAATCGCGCGGTTTTTGGCCGCTAGCGGCGAAAATCGCCGATTTTTGGCCGCTAACGGCAAAAATAGCCCGCTTTTTGGCCGCTAGCGGCGAAAATTGCGCGGTTTTTGGCCGGTAGCAGCGAAAATCGCGCGGTTTTTGGCCAATAGCGGCGAAAATCGTGCGATTTTTGCTCGCCAGCTGCGAAAATCGCATTGTTTTTGGCCGGTAGCGGCGAAATTCGCACGATTTTTGGCCGCTAGCGGCGAAATTCGCACGATTTTTGGCTGCTAGCAGCGAAATTCGCACGATTTTTGGCGCTAGAGGTGAAAATCGTCGATTTTTGGCCGCTAGCGGCAAAAATAGCCCGATTTTTGGCCGGTAGCGGCGAAAATCGCGCGATTTTGGCCGGTAGCGGCGAAATTCGCACGATTTTTGGCCGCTAGCGGTGAAATTCGCACTATTTTTGGCCGCTAGTGGCCAAAATCGCCGAATTTTTGGCCGCTAGCTGCAAAAATAGCCCGAATTTTGGCCGTTAGCGGCGAAAATTGCGCGGTTTTTGGCCGGTAGCGGCGAAATTCGCACGATTTTTGGCCGCTAGCAGCGAAATTCGCACGATTTTTGGCCGCTAGGGGCGAAAATCGTCGATTTTTGGCCGCTAGCGACAAAAATAGCCCGATTTTGGCCGCAAAAATTGCGCGGTTTTTGGCCGATAGCGGCGAAAATCGCGCGATTTTGGCCGCTAGCAGCGAAATTCGTCCGATTTTTGGCCGTTAGCGGCGAAAATTGCGCGGTTTTTGGCCGGTAGCGGCGAAATTCGCACGAGTTTTGGCCACCAGCTGCGAAAATCGCACGGTTTTTGGCCGGTAGCGGCGAAAATCGCGCGATTTTGGCCGGTAGCGGCGAAATTCGCACGATTTTTGGCTGCTAGCGGCGAAATTCGCACGATTTTTGGCCGCTAGCAGCGAAATTCGCACGATTTTTAGCGCTAGGGGTGAAAATCGTCGATTTTTGGCCGCTAGCGGCAAAAATAGCCCGATTTTTGGCCGGTAGCGGCGAAAATCGCGCGATTTTGGCCGGTAGCGGCGAAATTCGCACGATTTTTGGCCGCTAGCGGTGAAATTCGCACTATTTTTGGCCGCTAGTGGCCAAAATCGCCGAATTTTTGGCCGCTAGCTGCAAAAATAGCCCGAATTTTGGCCGTTAGCGGCGACAATTGCGCGGTTTTTGGCTGGTAGCGGCGAAATTCGCACGATTTTTGCCCGCTAGCGGCGAAATTAGCACGATTTTTGCCCGCTAGCAGCGAAATTCGCACGATTTTTGGCCGCTAGGGGAGAAAATCGTCGATTTTTGGCCGCTAGCGGCAAAAATAGCCCGATTTTGGCCGCAAAAATTGCGCGGTTTTTGCCCGGTAGCGGCGAAAATCGTGCGATTTTTGCTCGCCAGCTGCGAAAATCGCATTGTTTTTGGCCGCTAGCGGCGAAAATCGCGCGGTTTTTGGCCGCTAGCGGCGAAAATCGCGCGATTTTTGGCCGGTAGCGGCGAAATTCGCACGATTTTTGGCCGCTAGCGGCGAAATTCGCACGATTTTTGGCTGCTAGCAGCGAAATTCGCACGATTTTTGGCGCTAGGGGTGAAAATCGTCGATTTTTGGCCGCTAGCAGCAAAAATAGCCCGATTTTTGGCCGGTAGCGGCGAAAATCGCGCGATTTTGGCCGGTAGCGGCGAAATTCGCACGATTTTTGGCCGCTAGCGGTGAAATTCGCACTATTTTTGGCCGCTAGTGGCCAAAATCGCCGAATTTTTGGCAGCTAGCTGCAAAAATAGCCCGAATTTTGGCCGTTAGCGGCGACAAGTAGCAAAAAAAGTAGCGAAAGTAGCGAAATTTTGGGCTAAAAGTAGCGAAAAAAGTAGCGAAATTTTGGGCTAAAAAGTAGCGAAAAAGTAGCAAAAGTAGCGAAATTTTGGGCTAAAAAGTAGCGAAAGTAGCGAAATTTTGGGCTAAAAAGTAGCGAAAGTAGCGAAATTTTGGGCTAAAAAGTAGCGAAAGTAGCGAAAAAAGTAACGAAAGTAGCGAAATTTTGAGCTAAAAAGTAGCAAAAAAAGTAGCGAAATTTTAGGCAAAAAAGTAGCGAAAGAGTAGCAAAATTAATAAAGTAGCGAAAAAAGTAGCGAAAGTAGCGAAAATTGAGCTAAAAAGTAGCGAAAGTAGCGAAAAAAGTAGCGAAATTTTGGGCTAAAAAGCAGCGAAAGTAGCGAAATTTTGGGCTAAAAAGTAGCGAAAATAGTAGCAAAAGTAGCGAAAATAGTAGCAAAAGTAGCGAAATTTTGGCCTAAAAAGTAGCGAAAATAGCGAAGAAAGTAGCGAAATTTTGGGCTAAAAAGTAGCGAAAGTAGCGAAAAAGTAGCGAAAGCAACGAAATTTTGGGCGAAAAAGTAGCGAAAGTAGCGAAATTTTGGGCTAAAAAGTAGCAAAAGTAGCGAAATTTTGGCCTAAAAAGTAGCGAAATTTTGGGCTAAAAAGTAGCGAAATTTTGGGCTAAAAAGTAGCGAAAGTAGCGAAAAAAGTAGCGAAATTTTGGGCTAAAAAGTAGCGAAAGTTGCGAAATTTTGGGCTAGAAAGTAGCGAAACTAGCGAAAAAAGTAGCGAAAGTAGCGAAATTTTGGGCTAAAAGTAGCAAAAGTAGCAAAATTTTGGGCTAAAAAGTAGCGAAAAAAGTTGCAAAAGTAGCGAAATTTTGGCCTAAAAAGTAGCGAAAGTAGCGAAAAAAGTAGCGAAAGTAGCAAAATTTTGGGCTAAAAAGTAGCGAAAGTAGCGAAATTTTGGGCTAAAAAGTAGCGACCGTAGCGAAAAAGTGGCGAAAGTAGCAAAAAAAGTAGCGAAAGTAGCGAAATTTTGGGCTAAAAGTAGCGAAAAAAGTAGCGAAATTTTGGGCTAAAAAGTAGCGAAATTTTGGGCTAAAAAGTAGCGAAAAAAGTAGCGAAAGTAGCGAAATTTTGGGCTAAAAAGTAGCGAAAGTAGCGAAATTTTGGGCTAAAAAGTAGCGAAAGTAGCGAAATTTTGGGCTAAAAAGTAGCGAAAAAAGTAGCAAAAGTAGCGAAATTTTGGCCTAAAAAGTAGCGAAAGTAGCGAAAAAAGTAGCGAAATTTTTGGCTAAAAAGTAGCGAAAGTAGCGAAAAAAGTAGCGAAAGTAACGAAATTTTAGGCTAAAAAGTAGCGAAAGTAACGAAATTTTAGGCTAAAAAGTAGCGAAAAAAGTAGCGAAAGTAGCGAAATTTTGGGCTAAAAAGTAGCGAAAAAAGTAGCAAAAGTAGCGAAATTTTGGCCTAAAAAGTAGCGAAAAAAGTAGCGAAATTTTGGGCTAAAAAGTAGCGAAATTTTGGGCTAAAAAGTAGCGAAAGTAGCGAAAAAGTAGCGAAAAAAGTAGCGAAAGTAGCGAAATTTTGGGCTAAAAAGTAGCGAAATTTTGGGCTAGAAAGTAGCGAAACTAGCGAAAAAAGTAGCGAAAGTAGCGAAATTTTGAGCTAAAAGTAGCGAAAGTAGCAAAATTTTGGGCTAAAAAGTAGCGAAAAAAGTAGCAAAAGTAGCGAAATTTTGGCCTAAAAAGTAGCGAAAGTAGCGAAAAAAGTAGCGAAAGTAGCGAAATTTTGGGCTAAAAAGTAGCGAAAAAAGTAGCGAAATTTTGGGCTAAAAAGTAGCGACAGTAGCGAAAAAGTGGCGAAAGTAGCAAAAAAAGTAGCGAAAGTAGCGAAATTTTGGGCTAAAAGTAGCGAAAAAAGTAGCGAAATTTTGGGCTAAAAAGTAGCAAAAAAGTAGCGAAAGTAGCGAAATTTTGGGCTAAAAAGTAGCGAAAGTAGCGAAAAAAGTAGCGAAAGTAGCAAAATTTTGGGCTAAAAAGTAGCGAAAAAAGTAGCAAAAGTAGCGAAATTTTGGGCAAAAAAGTAGCGAAAGTAGCAAAAGTAGTAAAGTAGCGAAAAAAGTAGCGAAAGTAGCGAAAATAACGAAAAAAGTAGCGAAAGTAGCGAAAATTGAGCTAAAAAGTAGCGAAAGTAGCGAAAAAAGTAGCGAAAGTAGCGAAATTTTGGGCTAAAAAGTAGCAAAAAAGTAGCAAAAGTAGCGAAATTTTGGCCTAAAAAGTAGCGAAAGTAGCGAAATTTTGGGCTAAAAAGTAGCGAAAGTAGCGAAATTTTGGGCTAAAAAGTAGCGAAAGTAGCGAAATTTTGGGCAAAAAAGTAGCGAAAAAAGTACCGAAAGTAGCGAAATTTTGGGCTAAAAAGTAGCGAAAAAAGTAGCGAAAGTAGCGAAATTTTGGGCTAAAAAGTAGCGAAAGTAGCGAAATTTTGGGCTAAAAAGTAGCGAAAAAGTAGCAAAAGTAGCGAAATTTTGGCCTAAAAAGTAGCGAAATTTTGGCCTAAAAAGTAGCGAAAAAAGTAGCGAAAGTAGCGAAATTTTGGGCTAAAAAGTAGCGAAAGTAGCGAAATTTTGGGCTAAAAAGTAGCGAAAAAAGTAGCAAAAGTAGCGAAATTTTGGGCTAAAAAGTAGCGAAAGTAGCGAAAAAAGTAGCGAAAGTAGCGAAATTTTGGGCTAAAAAGTAGCGAAAAAAGTAGCGAAATTTTGGCCTAAAAAGTAGCGAAAGTAGCGAAATTTTGGGCTAAAAAGTAGCGAAATTTTGGGCTAAAAAGTAGCGAAAAAAGTAGCGAAATATTGGGCTAAAAGTAGCGAAAGTAGCGAAATTTTGGGCTAAAAAGTAGCGAAATTTTGGCCTAAAAGTAGCGAAAATAGCGAAAAAAGTAGCGAAATTTTGGGCTAAAAAGTAGCGAAAAAAGTAGCTAAAGTAGCGAAAAAAGTAGCGAAAATAACGAAAAAAGTAGCGAAAGTAGCGAAAATTGGGCTAAAAAGTAGCGATAGTAGCGAAATTTTGGGTTAAAAAGTAGCGAAAGTAGCGAAAAAAGTAGCGAAAGTAGCGAAATTTTATGCTAAAAAGTAGCGAAAGTAGCGAAAAAAGTAGCGAAATTTTGGGCTAAGAAGTAGCGAAAGTAGCGAAATTTTGGCCGCTAGCCGCAAAAATAGCCCGCTTTTTGGCCGCTAGCGGCGAAAATTGCGCGGTTTTTGGCCGGTAGCAGCGAAAATCGCGCGATTTTTGGCCGGTAGCGGCGAAAATCGCGCGGTTTTGGCCGGTAGCGGAAGAATTCGCACGATTTTTGGCCGCTAGCGGCGAAATTCGCACGATTTTTGGCCGCTAGCGGCGAAAATTGCGCGGTTTTTGACCGCTAGCGGCGAAAATCGCGCGGTTTTTGGCCGCTAGCGGCGAAAATCGCGCGGTTTTTTACCGCTAGCGGCGAAAATCGCGCGGTTTTTGGCCGCTAGCGGCGAAAATCGCGCGGTTTTTGGCCGCTAGCGGCGAAAATCGCGCGGTTTTTGGCCGCTATTGGCAAAAATCGCGCGATTTTGGCCGCCAGCTGCGAGAATCGCGCGGTTTTTGGCCGCTAGCGGCGAAAATCGCCGATTTTTGGCCGCTAACGGCAAAAATAGCCCGCTTTTTGGCCGCTAGCGGCGAAAATTGCGCGGTTTTTGGCCGGTAGCAGCGAAAATCGCGCGGTTTTTGGCCAATAGCGGCGAAAATCGTGCGATTTTTGCTCGCCAGCTGCGAAAATCGCATTGTTTTTGGCCGGTAGCGGCGAAATTCGCACGATTTTTGGCCGCTAGCGGCGAAATTCGCACGATTTTTGGCTGCTAGCAGCGAAATTCGCACGATTTTTGGCGCTAGAGGTGAAAATCGTCGATTTTTGGCCGCTAGCGGCAAAAATAGCCCGATTTTTGGCCGGTAGCGGCGAAAATCGCGCGATTTTGGCCGGTAGCGGCGAAATTCGCACGATTTTTGGCCGCTAGCGGTGAAATTCGCACTATTTTTGGCCGCTAGTGGCCAAAATCGCCGAATTTTTGGCCGCTAGCTGCAAAAATAGCCCGAATTTTGGCCGTTAGCGGCGAAAATTGCGCGGTTTTTGGCCGGTAGCGGCGAAATTCGCACGATTTTTGGCCGCTAGCAGCGAAATTCGCACGATTTTTGGCCGCTAGGGGCGAAAATCGTCGATTTTTGGCCGCTAGCGACAAAAATAGCCCGATTTTGGCCGCAAAAATTGCGCGGTTTTTGGCCGATAGCGGCGAAAATCGCGCGATTTTGGCCGCTAGCAGCGAAATTCGTCCGATTTTTGGCCGTTAGCGGCGAAAATTGCGCGGTTTTTGGCCGGTAGCGGCGAAATTCGCACGAGTTTTGGCCACCAGCTGCGAAAATCGCACGGTTTTTGGCCGGTAGCGGCGAAAATCGCGCGATTTTGGCCGGTAGCGGCGAAATTCGCACGATTTTTGGCTGCTAGCGGCGAAATTCGCACGATTTTTGGCCGCTAGCAGCGAAATTCGCACGATTTTTAGCGCTAGGGGTGAAAATCGTCGATTTTTGGCCGCTAGCGGCAAAAATAGCCCGATTTTTGGCCGGTAGCGGCGAAAATCGCGCGATTTTGGCCGGTAGCGGCGAAATTCGCACGATTTTTGGCCGCTAGCGGTGAAATTCGCACTATTTTTGGCCGCTAGTGGCCAAAATCGCCGAATTTTTGGCCGCTAGCTGCAAAAATAGCCCGAATTTTGGCCGTTAGCGGCGACAATTGCGCGGTTTTTGGCTGGTAGCGGCGAAATTCGCACGATTTTTGCCCGCTAGCGGCGAAATTAGCACGATTTTTGCCCGCTAGCAGCGAAATTCGCACGATTTTTGGCCGCTAGGGGAGAAAATCGTCGATTTTTGGCCGCTAGCGGCAAAAATAGCCCGATTTTGGCCGCAAAAATTGCGCGGTTTTTGCCCGGTAGCGGCGAAAATCGTGCGATTTTTGCTCGCCAGCTGCGAAAATCGCATTGTTTTTGGCCGCTAGCGGCGAAAATCGCGCGGTTTTTGGCCGCTAGCGGCGAAAATCGCGCGATTTTTGGCCGGTAGCGGCGAAATTCGCACGATTTTTGGCCGCTAGCGGCGAAATTCGCACGATTTTTGGCTGCTAGCAGCGAAATTCGCACGATTTTTGGCGCTAGGGGTGAAAATCGTCGATTTTTGGCCGCTAGCAGCAAAAATAG
Organism: Procambarus clarkii; assembly: GCF_040958095.1. Lineage (NCBI taxonomy): Eukaryota > Metazoa > Arthropoda > Malacostraca > Decapoda > Cambaridae > Procambarus > Procambarus clarkii. The sequence continues at coordinate 16,897,285 of NC_091224.1, read as the reverse complement.
CCCGATTTTTGGCCGGTAGCGGCGAAAATCGCGCGATTTTGGCCGGTAGCGGCGAAATTCGCACGATTTTTGGCCGCTAGCGGTGAAATTCGCACTATTTTTGGCCGCTAGTGGCCAAAATCGCCGAATTTTTGGCAGCTAGCTGCAAAAATAGCCCGAATTTTGGCCGTTAGCGGCGACAAGTAGCAAAAAAAGTAGCGAAAGTAGCGAAATTTTGGGCTAAAAGTAGCGAAAAAAGTAGCGAAATTTTGGGCTAAAAAGTAGCGAAAAAGTAGCAAAAGTAGCGAAATTTTGGGCTAAAAAGTAGCGAAAGTAGCGAAATTTTGGGCTAAAAAGTAGCGAAAGTAGCGAAATTTTGGGCTAAAAAGTAGCGAAAGTAGCGAAAAAAGTAACGAAAGTAGCGAAATTTTGAGCTAAAAAGTAGCAAAAAAAGTAGCGAAATTTTAGGCAAAAAAGTAGCGAAAGAGTAGCAAAATTAATAAAGTAGCGAAAAAAGTAGCGAAAGTAGCGAAAATTGAGCTAAAAAGTAGCGAAAGTAGCGAAAAAAGTAGCGAAATTTTGGGCTAAAAAGCAGCGAAAGTAGCGAAATTTTGGGCTAAAAAGTAGCGAAAATAGTAGCAAAAGTAGCGAAAATAGTAGCAAAAGTAGCGAAATTTTGGCCTAAAAAGTAGCGAAAATAGCGAAGAAAGTAGCGAAATTTTGGGCTAAAAAGTAGCGAAAGTAGCGAAAAAGTAGCGAAAGCAACGAAATTTTGGGCGAAAAAGTAGCGAAAGTAGCGAAATTTTGGGCTAAAAAGTAGCAAAAGTAGCGAAATTTTGGCCTAAAAAGTAGCGAAATTTTGGGCTAAAAAGTAGCGAAATTTTGGGCTAAAAAGTAGCGAAAGTAGCGAAAAAAGTAGCGAAATTTTGGGCTAAAAAGTAGCGAAAGTTGCGAAATTTTGGGCTAGAAAGTAGCGAAACTAGCGAAAAAAGTAGCGAAAGTAGCGAAATTTTGGGCTAAAAGTAGCAAAAGTAGCAAAATTTTGGGCTAAAAAGTAGCGAAAAAAGTTGCAAAAGTAGCGAAATTTTGGCCTAAAAAGTAGCGAAAGTAGCGAAAAAAGTAGCGAAAGTAGCAAAATTTTGGGCTAAAAAGTAGCGAAAGTAGCGAAATTTTGGGCTAAAAAGTAGCGACCGTAGCGAAAAAGTGGCGAAAGTAGCAAAAAAAGTAGCGAAAGTAGCGAAATTTTGGGCTAAAAGTAGCGAAAAAAGTAGCGAAATTTTGGGCTAAAAAGTAGCGAAATTTTGGGCTAAAAAGTAGCGAAAAAAGTAGCGAAAGTAGCGAAATTTTGGGCTAAAAAGTAGCGAAAGTAGCGAAATTTTGGGCTAAAAAGTAGCGAAAGTAGCGAAATTTTGGGCTAAAAAGTAGCGAAAAAAGTAGCAAAAGTAGCGAAATTTTGGCCTAAAAAGTAGCGAAAGTAGCGAAAAAAGTAGCGAAATTTTTGGCTAAAAAGTAGCGAAAGTAGCGAAAAAAGTAGCGAAAGTAACGAAATTTTAGGCTAAAAAGTAGCGAAAGTAACGAAATTTTAGGCTAAAAAGTAGCGAAAAAAGTAGCGAAAGTAGCGAAATTTTGGGCTAAAAAGTAGCGAAAAAAGTAGCAAAAGTAGCGAAATTTTGGCCTAAAAAGTAGCGAAAAAAGTAGCGAAATTTTGGGCTAAAAAGTAGCGAAATTTTGGGCTAAAAAGTAGCGAAAGTAGCGAAAAAGTAGCGAAAAAAGTAGCGAAAGTAGCGAAATTTTGGGCTAAAAAGTAGCGAAATTTTGGGCTAGAAAGTAGCGAAACTAGCGAAAAAAGTAGCGAAAGTAGCGAAATTTTGAGCTAAAAGTAGCGAAAGTAGCAAAATTTTGGGCTAAAAAGTAGCGAAAAAAGTAGCAAAAGTAGCGAAATTTTGGCCTAAAAAGTAGCGAAAGTAGCGAAAAAAGTAGCGAAAGTAGCGAAATTTTGGGCTAAAAAGTAGCGAAAAAAGTAGCGAAATTTTGGGCTAAAAAGTAGCGACAGTAGCGAAAAAGTGGCGAAAGTAGCAAAAAAAGTAGCGAAAGTAGCGAAATTTTGGGCTAAAAGTAGCGAAAAAAGTAGCGAAATTTTGGGCTAAAAAGTAGCAAAAAAGTAGCGAAAGTAGCGAAATTTTGGGATAAAAAGTAGCGAAAGTAGCGAAAAAAGTAGCGAAAGTAGCGAAATTTTGGGCTAAAAAGTAGCGAAATTTTGGCCTAAAAAGTAGCGAAATTTTGGGCTAAAAAGTAGCGAAATTTTGGGCTAAAAAGTAGCGAAAGTAGCGAAAAAAGTAGCGAAAGTAGCGAAATTTTGGGCTAAAAAGTAGCGAAAGTAGCGAAATTTTGGGCTAGAAAGTAGCGAAACTAGCGAAATTTTGGGCTAGAAAGTAGCGAAACTAGCGAAAAAAGTAGCGAAAGTAGCGAAATTTTGGGCTAAAAGTAGCGAAAGTAGCAAAATTTTGGGCTAAAAAGTAGCGAAAAAAGTTGCAAAAGTAGCGAAATTTTGGCCTAAAAAGTAGCGAAAAAAGTAGCGAAAGTAGCGAAATTTTGGGCTAAAAAGTAGCGAAAGTAGCGAAATTTTGGGCTAAAAAGTAGCGACAGTAGCGAAAAAGTGGCGAAAGTAGCAAAAAAAGTAGCGAAAGTAGCGAAATTTTGGGCTAAAAGTAGCGAAAAAAGTAGCGAAATTTTGGGCTAAAAAGTAGCGAAAGTAGCGAAATTTTGGGCTAAAAAGTAGCGAAAAAAGTAGCAAAAGTAGCGAAATTTTGTTCTAAAAAGTAGCGAAAGTAGCGAAAAAAGTAGCGAAATTTTTTGCTAAAAAGTAGCGAAAGTAGCGAAAAAAGTAGCGAAAGTAACGAAATTTTAGGCTAAAAAGTAGCGAAAAAAGTAGCAAAAGTAGCGAAATTTTGGCCTAAAAAGTAGCAAAAAGCGAAAGTAGCGAAATTTTGGGCTAAAAAGTAGCGAAAGTAGCGAAATTTTGGGCTAAAAAGTAGCGAAAAAAGTAGCGAAATTTTTGGCTAAAAGTAGCGAAAGTAGCGAAATTTTGGGCTAAAAAGTAGCAAAATTTTGGCCTAAAAAGAAATTGGGCTAAAAAGTAGCGAAAGTAGCGAAATTTTGGGCTAAAAAGTAGAGAAAGTAGCGAAAAAAGTAGCGAAAGTAGCGAAATTTTTGGCTAAAAAGTAGCGAAAGGGGCGAAATTTTGGGCTAAAAAGTAGCGAAAAAAGTAGCGAAATTTTGGGCTAAAAAGTAGCGAAAAAAGTAGCGAAAGTAGCGAAATTTTGGGCTAAAAAGTAGCGAAAAAAGTAGCAAAAGTAGCGAAATTTTGGCCTAAAAAGTAGCGAAAATAGCGAAAAAAGTAGCGAAAGTAGCGAAATTTTGGGCTAAAAAGTAGCGAAAGTAGCGAAAGCAACGAAATTTTGACCTAAAAAGTAGCGAAAGCAGCGAAAAAAGTAGCGAAAGTAGCGAAATTTTGGGCTAAAAAGTAGCGAAAGTAGGGAAAAAAGTAGCGAAAGTAGCGAAATTTTGGGCTAAAAAGTAGCGAAAAAAGTAGCAAAAGTAGCGAAATTTTGGCCTAAAAAGTAGCGAAAATAGCGAAAAAAGTAGCGAAAGTAGCGAAATTTTGGGCTAAAAAGTAGCGAAAGTAGCGAAAGCAACAAAATTTTGGGCTAAAAAGTAGCGAAAGTAGCGAAAGCAACAAAATTTTGGGCTAAAAAGTAGCGAAAGTAGCGAAATTTTGGGCTAAAAAGTAGCGAAAAAAGTAGCAAAAGTAGCGAAATTTTGGCCTAAAAAGTAGCGAAAGTAGCGAAATTTTGGGCTAAAAAGTAGCGAAAGTAGCGAAATTTTGGGCTAAAAAGTAGCGAAAGTAGCGAAAAAGTGGCGAAAGTAGCAAAAAAAGTAGCGAAAGTACCGAAATTTTGGGCTAAAAAGTAGCGAAAAAAGTAGCGAAAGTACCGAAATTTTGGGCTAAAAAGTAGCGAAATTTTGGGCTAAAAAGTAGCGAAAAAAGTAGCGAAAGTAGCGAAATTTTGGGCTAAAAAGTAGCGAAAAAAGTAGCGAAAGTAGCGAAATTTTGGGCTAAAAAGTAGCAAAAGTAGCGAAATTTTGGCCTAAAAAGTAGCGAAAGTAGCGAAATTTTGGGCTAAAAAATAGCGAAAAAAGTAGCGAAAGTAGCAAAATTTTTGGCTAAAAAGTAGCGAAAAAAGTAGCAAAAGTAGCGAAATTTTGGCCTAAAAAGTAGCGAAAAAAGTAGCGAAAGTAGCGAAATTTTGGGCTAAAAAGTAGCGAAAAAAGTAGCAAAAGTAGCGAAATTTTGGCCTAAAAAGTAGCGAAAGTAGCGAAATTTTGGGCTAAAAAGTAGCGAAAGTAGCGAAATTTTGGGCTAAAAAGTAGCGAAAGTAGCGAAAAAGTGGCGAAAATAGCAAAAAAAGTAGCGAAAGTACCGAAATTTTGGGCTAAAAAGTAGCGAAAAAAGTAGCGAAAGTACCGAAATTTTGGGCTAAAAAGTAGCGAAATTTTGGGCTAAAAAGTAGCGAAAAAAGTAGCGAAAGTAGCGAAATTTTGGGCTAAAAAGTAGCGAAAAAAGTAGCGAAAGTAGCGAAATTTTGGGCTAAAAAGTAGCAAAAGTAGCGAAATTTTGGCCTAAAAAGTAGCGAAAGTAGCGAAATTTTGGGCTAAAAAATAGCGAAAAAAGTAGCGAAAGTAGCAAAATTTTTGGCTAAAAAGTAGCGAAAAAAGTAGCAAAAGTAGCGAAATTTTGGCCTAAAAAGTAGCGAAAAAAGTAGCGAAAGTAGCGAAATTTTGGGCTAAAAAGTAGCGAAAAAAGTAGCAAAAGTAGCGAAATTTTGGCCTAAAAAGTAGCGAAAGTAGCGAAATTTTGGGCTAAAAAGTAGCGAAAGTAGCGAAATTTTGGGCTAAAAAGTAGCGAAAGTAGCGAAAAAGTGGCGAAAGAAGCAAAAAAAGTAGCGAAAGTACCGAAATTTTGGGCTAAAAAGTAGCGAAAAAAGTAGCGAAAGTACCGAAATTTTGGGCTAAAAAGTAGCGAAATTTTGGGCTAAAAAGTAGCGAAAAAAGTAGCGAAAGTAGCGAAATTTTGGGCTAAAAAGTAGCGAAAAAAGTAGCGAAAGTAGCGAAATTTTGGGCTAAAAAGTAGCAAAAGTAGCGAAATTTTGGCCTAAAAAGTAGCGAAAGTAGCGAAATTTTGGGCTAAAAAATAGCGAAAAAAGTAGCGAAAGTAGCAAAATTTTTGGCTAAAAAGTAGCGAAAAAAGTAGCAAAAGTAGCGAAATTTTGGCCTAAAAAGTAGCGAAAAAAGTAGCGAAAGTAGCGAAATTTTGGGCTAAAAAGTAGCGAAAGTAGCGAAATTTTGGGCTAAAAGTAGCGAAAAAAGTAGCAAAAGTAGCGAAATTTTGGCCAAAAAAGTAGCGAAAGTAGCGAAATTTTGGGCTAAAAAGTAGCGAAAGTAGCGAAATTTTGGGCTAAATAGTAGCGAAAGTAGCGAAAAAAGTAACGAAAGTAGCGAAATTTTGGGCTAAAAAGTAGCGAAAAAAGTAGCAAAAGTAGCGAAATTTTGGGCAAAAAAAGTAGCGAAAGAGTAGCAAAAGTAGTAAAGTAGCGAAAAAAGTAGCGAAAATAACGAAAAAAGTAGCGAAAGTAGCGAAAATTGAGCTAAAAAGTAGCGAAAGTAGCGAAAAAAGTAGCGAAATTTTGGGCCAAAAAGTAGCGAAAGTAGCGAAAGTAACGAAATTTTGGGCTAAAAAGTAGCGAAAAAAGTAGCAAAAGTAGCGAAATTTTGGGCTAAAAAGTAGCGAAAGTAGCGAAAAAAGTAGCGAAAGTAGCGAAATTTTGGGCTAAAAAGTAGCGAAAAAAGTAGCAAAAGTAGCGAAATTTTGGCCTAAAAAGTAGCGAAATTTTGTCCTAAAAAGTAGCGAAAAAAGTAGCGAAATTTTGGGCTTAAAAGTTGCGAAAAAAGTAGCGAAAGTAGCGAAAAAGTAGCAAAAGTTGCGAAATTTTGGGCTAAAAAGTACCGAAAGTAGCGAAATTTTGGGCTAAAAAGTAGCGAAAAAAGTAGCGAAAGTAGCGAAATTTTGGGCTAAAAAGTAGCAAAAGTAGCGAAATTTTGGCCTAAAAAGTAGCGAAAAAAGTACCGAAATTTTGGGCTAAAAAGTAGCGAAATTTTGGGCTAAAAAGTAGCGAAATTTTGGGCTAAAAAGTAGCGAAAGTAGCGAAATTTTGGGCTAAAAAGTAGCGAAAAAAGTAGCAAAAGTAGCGAAATTTTGGGCTAAAAAGTAGCGAAAGTAGCGAAAAAAGTAGCGAAATTTTGGGCTAAAAAGTAGCAAAAGTAGCGAAATTTTGGGCTAAAAAGTAGCGAAAGTAGCGAAAAAAGTAGCGAAAGTAGCGAAATTTTGGGCTAAAAAGTAGCGAAAAAAGTAGCAAAAGTAGCGAAATTTTGGCCTAAAAAGTAGCGAAAGTAGCGAAATTTTGGGCTAAAAAGTAGCGAAAGTAGCGAAATTTTGGGCTAAAAAGTAGCGAAAGTAGCGAAAAAAGTAGCGAAATATTGGGCTAAAAGTAGCGAAAGTAGCGAAATTTTGGGCTAAAAAGTAGCGAAATTTTGGCCTAAAAAGTAGCGAAAATAGCGAAAAAAGTAGCGAAAGTAGCGAAATTTTGGGCTAAAAAGTAGCGAAAAAAGTAGCGAAAGTAGCGAAAAAAGTAGCGAAAATAACGAAAAAAGTAGCGAAAGTAGCGAAAATTGGGCTAAAAAGTAGCGATAGTAGCGAAATTTCGGGCTAAAAAGTAGCGAAAGTAGCGAAAAAAGTAGCGAAAGTAGCGAAATTTTATGCTAAAAAGTAGCGAAAAAAGTAGCGAAATTTTGGGCTAAAAAGTAGCGAAAGTAGCGAAATTTTGGGCTAAAAAGTAGCGAAAAAAGTAGCAAAAGTAGCGAAATTTTGGCCTAAAAAGTAGCGAAAATAGCGAAGAAAGTAGCGAAATTTTGGGCTAAAAAGTAGCGAAAAAGTAGCGAAAGCAACGAAATTTTGGGCGAAAAAGTAGCGAAAGTAGCGAAATTTTGGGCTAAAAAGTAGCGAAAAAAGTAGCAAAAGTAGCGAAATTTTGGCCTAAAAAGTAGCGAAAAAAGTAGCGAAATTTTGGGCTACAAAGTAGCGAAATTTTGGGCTAAAAAGTAGCGAAAGTAGCGAAAAAGTAGCGAAAAAAGTAGCGAAAGTAGCGAAATTTTGGGCTAAAAAGTAGCGAAATTTTGGGCTAGAAAGTAGCGAAACTAGCGAAAAAAGTAGCGAAAGTAGCGAAATTTTGAGCTAAAAGTAGCGAAAGTAGCAAAATTTTGGGCTAAAAAGTAGCGAAAAAAGTAGCAAAAGTAGCGAAATTTTGGCCTAAAAAGTAGCGAAAGTAGCGAAAAAAGTAGCGAAAGTAGCGAAATTTTGGGCTAAAAAGTAGCGAAAAAAGTAGCGAAATTTTGGGCTAAAAAGTAGCGACAGTAGCGAAAAAGTGGCGAAAGTAGCAAAAAAAGTAGCGAAAGTAGCGAAATTTTGGGCTAAAAGTAGCGAAAAAAGTAGCGAAATTTTGGGCTAAAAAGTAGCAAAAAAGGTAGCGAAAGTAGCGAAATTTTGGGCTAAAAAGTAGCGAAAGTAGCGAAAAAAGTAGCGAAAGTAGCGAAATTTTGGGCTAAAAAGTAGCAAAATTTTGGGCTAAAAAGTAGCGAAAGTAGCGAAAAAAGTAGCGAAAGTAGCGAAATTTTGGGCTAAAAAGTAGCGAAAAAAGTAGCAAAAGTAGCGAAATTTTGGCCTAAAAAGTAGCGAAATTTTTGGCTAAAAAGTAGCGAAAGTAGCGAAAAAAGTAGCAAAAGTAGCGAAAGTAGCAAAATTTTGGGCTAAAAAGTAGCGAAAAAAGTAGCGACAAAAATTGGCCGTGGACACTCCACTGGGGCCGTGGACACCCTCTCTTTGGCCGTGGAGTCTCCACTGTGGCCGTGGATACTCGTCTGTGGCCATGGACACTTTTTGTGGCCATGGACAGCGCCCTGTGGCCGTGAACACTCCCCTGTGGATGTGGATACCCCCCTGTGGCCGTAGACACTCCACAGTGGCCGTGGACACTCCCCTGTGGATGTGGACACTCCACTGTGGCCGTGAACACTCCCCTGTGGATGTGGACACCCCCCTGTGGCCGTAGACACTCCACTGTGGCCGTGGACACACTCTCTTTGGCCGTGGAGTCTCCACTCTGGCCGTGGACACTCGTCTGTGGCCATGGACACTTTTTGTGGCCATGGACAGCGCCCTGTGGCCGTGGACACCCCCTCTGTGGCCGTGGACACCCCCTCTGTGGCCGTGGGCACCCCCTCTATGGCCGTGGACACCCCCTCTATGGCCGTGGACACCCCCTCTTTGGCCGTGGACACTCCCCTATGGCCGTGGACACCCCTTGTGGCCGTGGACACCCCCCTGTGGCCGTTGACATCCCCCTGTGGCTGTGGACACCCCCCTGTGGCCGTGGACACCCCCTCTTTGGCCGTGGACACTCCCCTGTGGCCATGGTCACCGCACTGTGGCCGTAGACACTCCCCTGTGGCCGTGGACACCCCCCTGTGGCCGTAGACACTCCACTGTGGCCGTGGACACCCCCTCTTTGGCCGTGGACACTCCCCTGTGGACATGGACACCCCTTGTGGCCGTGGACACCCCCCTGTGGCCGTGGGCACCCCCCTGTGGCCGTGGACATCCCCCTGTGGCTGTGGACACCCCCCTGTGGCCGTGGACATCCCCCTGTGGCTGTGGACACCCCCCTGTGGCCGTGGACACCCCCTCTTTGGCCGTGGATACTCCACTGTGGCCGTGGACACTCGTCTGTGGCCATGGACACTCTCCTGTGACCGTGGACACTCCACTGTGGCCGTGGACACCCCCTCTTTGGCCGTGGACACTCGTCTGTGGCCGTGGACACTCGTCTGTGGCCGTGGACACTCCCCTGTGGCCGTGGACACTCCCCTGTGTCTGTGGACACCCCCCCCTGTGGCCGTGGACACCCCCCTGTGGCCGTGGACACCCCCCTGTGGCTGTGGACACCCCCCTGTGGCCGTGGACACCCCCTCTTTGGCCGTGGATACTCCACTGTGGCCGTGGACACTCCACTGTGGCCGTGGACACCCCCTCTTTGGCCGTGCACACGCCCTGTGGCTGTGGACACCCCCCTGTGGCCGTGGGCAGTACTCTGTGGCCGTGGACACCCCCTCAATGACCGTGGACACCCCCTCTGTGGCCGTGGACACCCTTTCTGTGGCCGTGGACACCCCCTCTTTGGCCGTGGACACTCCACTGTGGCCGTAGACACCCCCTCTTTGGCCGTGGACACCCCCTGTGGCCGTTGACACCCCCCTGTGGCCGTGGACACCTCCTCTATGACCGTGGACACCCCCCTCTGTGGCCATGGACACCCCCTCTATTGCCGTGGGCACCCCCTCTATGGCCGTGGACACCCCCTCTATGGCCGTGGACACCCCCTCTTTGGCCGTGGACACTCCCTCTTTGGCCGTGGACACCCCCTCTATGGCCGTGGACACCCCCTCTATGGCCGTGGACACCCCCTCTTTGGCCGTGGACACCCCCTCTATGGCCGTGGACACCCCCTCTATGGCCGTGGACACCCCCTCTATGGCCGTGGACACCCCCTCTTTGGCCGTGGACACCCCCTCTATGGCCGTGGACACCCCCTCTTTGGCCGTGGACACTCCCCTATGGCCGTGGACACCCCTTGTGGCCGTGGACACCCCCCTGTGGCCGTTGACACTCCCCTGTGGCCATGGTCACCGCACTGTGGCCGTAGACACTCCCCTGTGGCCGTGGACACCCCCCTGTGGCCGTAGACACTCCACTGTGGCCGTGGACACCCCCTCTTTGGCCGTGGACACTCCCCTGTGGACATGGACACCCCTTGTGGCCGTGGACACCCCCCTGTGGCCGTGGACACCCCCCTGTGGCCGTGGACATCCCCCTGTGGCTGTGGACACCCCCCTGTGGCCGTGGACATCCCCCTGTGGCTGTGGACACCCCCCTGTGGCCGTGGACACCCCCTCTTTGGCCGTGGATACTCCACTGTGGCCGTGGACACTCGTCTGTGGCCATGGACACTCTCCTGTGACCGTGGACACTCCACTGTGGCCGTGGACACCCCCTCTTTGGCCGTGGACACTCGTCTGTGGCCGTGGACACTCCCCTGTGGCCGTGGACACTCCCCTGTGTCTGTGGACCCCCCCCCCTGTGGCCGTGGACACCCCCCTGTGGCCGTGGACACCCCCCTGTGGCTGTGGACACCCCCCTGTGGCCGTGGACACCCCCTCTTTGGCCGTGGATACTCCACTGTGGCCGTGGACACTCCACTGTGGCCGTGGACACCCCCTCTTTGGCCGTGCACACGCCCTGTGGCTGTGGACACCCCCCTGTGGCCGTGGGCAGTACTCTGTGGCCGTGGACACCCCCTCAATGACCGTGGACACCCCCTCTGTGGCCGTGGACACCCTTTCTGTGGCCGTGGACACCCCCTCTTTGGCCGTGGACACTCCACTGTGGCCGTAGACACCCCCTCTTTGGCCGTGGACACCCCCTGTGGCCGTTGACACCCCCCTGTGGCCGTGGACACCTCCTCTATGACCGTGGACACCCCCCTCTGTGGCCATGGACACCCCCTCTATTGCCGTGGGCACCCCCTCTATGGCCGTGGACACCCCCTCTATGGCCGTGGACACCCCCTCTTTGGCCGTGGACACTCCCTCTTTGGCCGTGGACACCCCCTCTATGGCCGTGGACACCCCCTCTATGGCCGTGGACACCCCCTCTTTGGCCGTGGACACCCCCTCTATGGCCGTGGACACCCCCTCTATGGCCGTGGACACCCCCTCTATGGCCGTGGACACCCCCTCTTTGGCCGTGGACACCCCCTCTATGGCCGTGGTCACCCCCTCTTTGGCCGTGGACACCCCCTCTATGGCCGTGGGCACCCCCTCTATGGCCGTGGACACCCCCTCTATGGCCGTGGACACCCCCTCTTTGGCCGTGGACACCCCCTCTATGGCCGTGGACACCCCCTCTATGGCCGTGGACACCACCTCTTTGGCCGTGGACACTCCCTCTATGGCCGTGGACACCCCCTCTTTGGCCGTGGACACTCCCTCTATGGCCGTGGACACCCCCTCTTTGGCCGTGGACACCCCCTCTTTGGCCGTGGACACTCCCCTATGGCCGTGGACACCCCCCTGTGGCCGTTGACACTCCCCTGTGGCCATGGATACCGCCCTGTGGCCGTAGACACTCCCCTGTGGCCGTGGACACCCCCCTATGGCCGTGGACACCCCACTGTGGCCGTGGACACCCCCTCTTTGGCCGTGGACACTCCCCTGTGGCCGTGGACACTCCCCTGTGGCCGTGGACACTCCCCTGTGGCCGTGAACACTCACCTGTGGCCGTGGACACCCCCTATGGCCGTGGACACCCCCTCTTTGGCCGTGGACACTCCGCTGTGGCCGTGGGCATTCCACTGTGGCCGTGGACACCCCCTCATTGGCCGTGGACATCCCCTGTGGCCGTGGACACTCCCCTGTGGATGTGGACACTCCACTGTGGCCGTGGACACCCCCTCATTGGCCGTGGACACTCCCCTGTGGCCGTGGACACTCCCCTGTGGATGTGGACACTCCACTGTGGCCGTGAACACTCGTCCCCTGTGGATGTGGACACACTCTCTTTGGCCGTGGACACTCGTCTGTGGCCGTGGACACTCCTCTGTGGCCGTGGACACCCCCTCTTTGGCCGTAGACACTCGTCTGTGGCCGTGGACACTCCCCTGTGGTCGTGGACACTCCCCTGTGTCCGTGGACACCCCTCTTTGGCCGTGGACACCCCCCTGTGGCCGTGGACACCCCCCTATTGCCGTGGACAGCCCCCTATGGCCGTGGACACCCCCTCTTTGGCCTTGGACACTCCACTGTGGCCGTGGACACTCCACTGTGGCCGTGGGCACCCCCTCCTTGGCCGTGGACACTCCCTATGGCTGTGGACACTCCCTCTTTGGCCGTGGACACTCCCCTGTGGCCGTGGACACCCCCATGTGGCCGTGGACACTCCCCTGTGGCCGTGGACACTCCCCTGTGGCCGTGGACACCCCCATGTGGCCGTGGACAGTACTCTGTGGCCGTGGACACCCCCCTCTATGACCGTGGACACCCCCTCTGTGGCCGTGGACACCCCCTCTGTGGCCGTGGGCACCCCCTCTGTGGCCGTGGACACTCTTCTGTGGACGTAGACACTCACCTTTTGCCTTAACTAGCGACACTAGTGAGGTGAGACACGGTAAGGTGAGACACCTCACCTTAACTAGCACAGCACTCGTGCTGTGCTAGTTAATGTATATGTTTATCTCTCAGAATGTTCGGTAATGCGTTTATTGTTTGTGATGTGTGTCTATGTATGTATTAACACGATGTACTGAACGGGGTGAGAATAGCTTGAGCTACCTCATCCCTTTGTGTGTATTTTACCTGAATAAACTTATTTCAACTTCAATTTCTCCTGCTGTGCTAGTTTGCGCTCCAATGTTTTACATCCCGTTAGTTACTTTTAATCAGTAATATTATAATTTAATGTAATAAGTAATATACTGATTTACTTTAATCAGTATATTATAAATCAAAACAGCGGTTAAAAGCTTTCGAGATTCATAAATAATGGATTCAGGAACTCGTCCCGTGGTCTACATACAGCCTATAGTAATTTTCGCCATTTTAATACTATATTAGCAATGTCAGACTGATTATTTTTAATAGAAACACAAGAAAAGAAGCCAGTATTTTTGATTGGCACTGTGTGTTAAGATTTCCTTAGATAAGAATATTCCTTAACAATTTAGAGAGACTTGCAGTTTTAATTCTTTATAAAATGATATGCTGAAATTTCGTTTAGAAACTAATTAATGTCTTAAGTGCTCTTCGTCAGTCCTAATCAAGGTTAATATACTTTGAATACAGTAACAATGCAAGCCATAATTTCAACATTGTCAGAGGCTGTCATAAGGTGCAGATGTTTACTGGGAAAAACTGTAAAACAGATAATACATAAAAACATGTATATACATTATGTCCAAACCTATGTACAGTGTTTTATAATCATAAATATCATGAAATTTATGTTATTTTGGTCATTTGTAATATTCTCTTATTCTGCCTTTCACAAATTAGTGTGATAAATTTGAAATCATAATCTACAATATGTATTTGTTATTGACCTATAAATCTTTGCTAACAATTTATAAAGGAATCTGGAAAACACCTTATAATTACTGATGGACTACCCGTTGTGCTGTGAATCTCGCAGACATTACCTTTCCACTGCTCTACTCAGCGGATGTTGTCGCTTTGTGTTAGATCACTCGCCCCCTCTTTGCACTCCCAGTTGACACTCTAAAATCTTTGGCTCTTACATCCTTGAAGGTGAAGTCTAGACTCCAACCCTCCGTGCTATACCAGGGTTCTGACAACCTCATAGCCGATGCCCTCTCCAGAGTTTATGAAGTAGAAGCAACTCCACCTATTACTCCACCACATAACGACGTACTTCTTCCAGAACCGCAGGCTTCGGGGGAGAGTTGTGACGGTAATCTCTTTCAAGAGAGATTGAGCCTGCTCTTCCCTCCTAAGTACATCCCAGTAACAAATAATATAGAATATATATCCAACAAGTACAACAACAAGTTTTGCCCAGAGAGCAAAACGTATCCAGCACCGGCGCACCTGCTCGCCCCCGCCACCGTTAAACCGGCAAACTGCTTGTCCATCGCCTGCCTGTCGCTGATTGGCTGGTGCCCGTCGCACCTGCCCCACCACCCGCCACCACGAGCTGATGTCTGAGCTACAGCGACCTAGGGAAGGCAGAATATCCTCGTGCTCCACACAGTTGACACGTCTCTTTGGTAGACTAAGCCTTGGCTTACGTGTACTAAGGGAGGTGGCAGCTTGAAGCCAATATTCCTGCATCATAATTTACTTTGCTATTATTCACTTGTCTTAACGTAACTTTTCATTTGCCAGTGATTATTCTTATTATTTTGTTTGTTGATTTATGTTACATTTTTTATGCCCAATTTTATTCATGTTTTGCTTTTCTAACGTAATTAAAATTTCATTGTTAAATTTACTTGTGTTTTGTGTGTCTTCCCATTACCTTACCACAGACGAAAGTTCCAGCTTTTCTCTTTTTTTCTCTCTATGTGATGAGGCCATGCCCCTAGCTTTTGAAACAGCCGAACACCAACGCGTTACCGTCACAATATATATAATATATATTTATTTATTTTTTCATTCTTATCACTCTGTCTATCTCCGCTCCTCCCTCTCCCCCCTCCCTTCACCAGCAATGAACCTTAGTAATAGCTCTCTAATCCAGCCTGTAAATCATAGTGATGGTGGTAGACCAGAGACCAGCAGTCACAGTTCACTGGAACAGTCACTCCCTGTCCCGACACCGCCCCTCACCCTCAGTCACCACCACCACCGGCACTGGTTGTGGTGGTGGTGGTTACAGTGATGGTGGTGGTTAGAATGATCGTGGTAGTTATTGTGTGCATACACCGATAAGTGGAATACACACCTCTCAGCCCTCATAATATATATATATATATATATATATATATATATATATATATATATATATATATATATATATATATATATATATATATATATAAAGATTAACACCCGGAACGATGGGTCGACTGCATCTTCCTAGACTGCCAATAAGCATTTGACACAGTTCCTTACAAAGGACTCGCACACAAGATGGAGAGACAAGCGGGAGTAACAGAGGCACTGAACTAGGTGTGGGAGTGCCTGACAGACAGGAAACAGAGGGTCATAGAATACGTCAGGCTAGAGAGGAATGAAAAGTAGTGTTCCACAGGGCTCTGTCCCAGGTCCATTGCCCTTTTTAAGTGACCTCACAGAGTGGAAACAATGTCGTTTAAGAATCTAAAAACTAGGAGGTTTTAAAGTCCATATACACACTACCTATGTGAGACCATTACTCGAGTATGCAGCACCACTGGCTTTAGAAACCCGTAGCGGCAAGGACACACCGAGAGAACTCTGTCTCATTACGTTAGAGAAGCAAGGGAGATATGTTAACTAGGTACAAGATCTTGCAAGGAATATATAAAGCTATCCTATTTAAATTTAAAATAGGTAAGCCAACTTTAGCGGAGGCTGGACACACAATTAAGTCAGATATGTAAGGAAGGTCTCGTTCCCTGTGCGGGTAGTTGGGTGATTAAGTGCTCTGAAGAAGGAGCCGGTCAGCCGAGCGGACAGCACGCTGGACTGTGATCCTGTGGTCCTGGGTTCCATCCCGGACGCCGGCGAGAAACAATGGGCAGACTTTTTTTCACCCTATGCCCCCTGTTACCTAGCAGTAAAATAGGTACCTGGATGTTAGTCAGCTGTCACGGGCTGCTTCCTGGGGGTGGAGGCCTGGTCGAGGACCGGGCCGCGGGGACTCTAAAAAGCCCCGAAATCATCTCAAGATAACCTCAAGATAAGAGTGTTAAAGCCAATTTCAATTACAATTTATAAAAAAATTAACCCTAAAGGTATTTAGAGTGCCAGGTATTAACGACTATTAGACGAGGTACCAGGAAGGGTGAATCAGGAGAAAGTACCAAGCCATTACGACTATATAGCACTGGGAAGGGATCAGGATTTGGGAAGGATTGGTGTCCAATCACTTATAGACAGTCGGGGATTGAACGCCGACCTGCATGAAGCGAGACCGTCGCTCTACCATCTAGACCAGGAGCTAGACCTTACTTCCCTGTAATCACTCACAGGTGAGCACTGTATATATATATATATATATATATATATATATATATATATATATATATATATATATATATATATATATATAACCTATATATAACCTATATATATATATATATATATATATATATATATATATATATATATATATATATATATATATAAATAAAGAAAATAAGAGTATAATAAGAGAAAATAAGAGAAAATTAGAAAATAAGAGAAGAAAATAAAGAGTACTCAGAGAAGACCTTGTGGATCCTCACTGAACACTTTGATATTTTCTTCTCCTACCACTCCTATTCTTTTGGTATGTGTGTATATTTATCTAACTTTATTTGAAAATGTCATAACACAAAAAAGTTACAATATATATATATATATATATTATAGGTTGTCCCTAATACAAATAATTACTATAAGAAGTTTAGTAATACCTTATTGACTATTTCTATGCGCACATTATTGATTATATGAAGATTACTAAAATTTATGCATAATTTTTCTTTCACCTTATAACTTGAAGATATATTTCATAGCGTCTTTAAGACTGAGTAACCCAAAAAGAGACAGCAGTTAGGATGAGCTTTATGAAGTAGGACTCATCAAGCACTTAAGTGCATACTTACGAAACCATTACATCTTTCCTCAATTATATTGGCTTAGAATGCGGTTCTAAAACAGTTTACGAGATCGTAGTCCACTTGGGGCAAGAGCGACCTCGCGACGAGGCGAAGCTCGTAAATTGTTTAAGAATTAAAGGCTAAGATGTACTGGTTTCGTTAAGGGGGAACACTTAAGTGTTTGTTAAATACAGGCCAGAGTTCCACGGCATCGTAGACAAGATATATGTAAACATTGTTTTCATTTTTGTTTACCAATAACTTTTTTTATATTGGGAGTTTTATATGTAATATTAACTACAGTTTTGATAGCATTTAGACCCCCTTTCACTAGGAATGAACCACTTAGACCCCCTTTCACTAGGAATGAACCTCTTAGAGCTCCTTTCACTAGGAATGAACCACTTAGAGCTCCTTTCACTAGGAATGAACCTCTTAGAGCTCCTTTCACTAGGAATGAACCACTTAGAGCCCCTTTCACTAGGAATGTTCCACTCCTGATAATTCACCACAGATTGTTAGATCAATTGGTGACAAATATTATTATGTATAATATGAAAGTTAGATTAAATATAGTGTACATCTAATTTATCCAGCCAGTACTGTACTCATTGTATAAATTGTTTCAATTACAGTTTCTGAGTCTGTGACGACCAGTGTGGGTGTTGAATCCTTGTTAACAATTGTACCACTTAATGGCGCATTACAGTCGAATTTAAACGATCAGATACAAGATGATTCATTGAAATTTGGGTCTAAATAGGAAACAGCTTTAGTAAATTGTTTGAAATTGTAACTTTAGATTGTACCATCAGTTGAGGACAAACTTCTGCCGACAGGTGCAATAAAGTCTACTCTTGTACCATCCACTGCACAACTTATATGAATGATTTTGAAACTTTAGATAAACACTTTTAGACAACCTGACTTTCTATAGCTAAAGAGTTCATGGAGAGTTTGATCACGTGTTCGTAATTTTACAGAATATTACAAACTTTTAAAATATTACAGAATAAGCATTATATATATATATATATATATATATATATATATATATATATATATATATATATATATATATATATATATATATATATATATATCTGAAAACTCACACCCCAGAAGTGACTCGAACCCATACTGCCAGGAGCAACGCAACTGGTATATACAGGACGCCTTAGCCCGCTTGACCATCACGACCGGACAAAAGGAGGTGATAGCCGAAGCTATCACCTCCTTTCATAGAGTTCATAGAGTGCTTCGTTCACTTTCAGCTTACAGAGCCCCAACTCTGATAAATCCCCCACTATATATTAGTATTTATTTATACATGAGGCAACTCCGTGTGGTATTACGCCTCATACAACATTTCTTCGCGCGGTTGGTTATCTAGAATAGGTCAAGTACTGACTTATTCAAATCTACTCAAGTTGGTACATGGCTTAATGCTTGGGGCTGGAGGATTCGATGGTTAATACAGCACGTCCTCTTAAATATTGACCAAAGGATGTGTATATATATATATATATATATATATATATATATATATATATATATATATATATATATATATATATTCACACGAGAAAGCGGTATTTGATATACACAAAACAAACGACTAATGCAACTCTGACGATATACATTGAGTCAAGAGTCACTGAGTACACACACGCTGAGGAAGGGTTCAAGAACTGGTGTCTTCAGCGAGCTTCTTGGTGTATATTCACCAAGAATTTCTTTAGTGCTGAACTATGTATTTCAGCACTATAGTGACCATAATAACCCCCCCACCCCACCCCCCCCCTTCCCCGCTCCTCCTGCCTTTGACAGGCCTTAAGTCCAAGGCCTTAACCGCAATGGGTCTTTGTAACACTAGGTCGTCACAGATTACTGTATCTGTATCCGTACCCTACAGAGGAGGAGGACGGGGGAGGCTGAGTCTCTCGAAATGTCTCCAGTGAGAGGGGGTGGGGGTCGTGGGGTGTCTTGGGGGGGGGAGAAGGTGTCTTGGGGGGATGGGGCGGGGGGGGGGGGGTTATTGAACGGTCCATGGCGTTTCTTGAATGCATTATGCATGAAGGTGCAACATCTATCAAGTGTTCCTTTTCTCTCCCTCTCTCTCTCTCTCTCTCCCTCTCCCTCTCCCTCTCCCTCTCCCTCTCTCTCTCTCTCTCTCTCTCTCTCTCTCCCCCTCCCTCCCTCCCTCCCTCCCTCCCTCCCTCCCTCCCTCCCTCTCTCTCTCTCTCTCTCTCTCTCTCTCTCTCTCTCTCTCTCTCTCTCTCCCTCTCTCTCCCTCTCTCTCCCTCTCTCTCCCTCTCCCTCTCTCTCCCTCTCTCTCCCTCTCTCTCCCTCTCTCTCCCTCTCTCTCCCTCTCTCTCCCTCTCTCTCCCTCTCTCTCTCTCTCTCTCTCTCTCTCTCTCTCCCTCTCTCTCTCTCTCTCTCTCTCTCTCTCTCTCTCTCCCTCTCTCTCCCTCTCTCTCTCTCTCTCTCTCTCTCTCTCTCTCTCTCTCTCTTTCATTGTCATCTCTGGAGACTAAGGAACGCGAGTGTTCCAGCCACATTAGCAACGTTCGAGGAACGATTTCAAGATAATATCTAATATGTTATCGCTGAGCACCGATAACACCCAACGTCACCAATAATCATCATATTAAAGCATGCTTTCGCCCTAACCTCGACAAGGGCGAGTCTTTTATAACGTTGATAAAAAAAAGAGTTATATGTCGTCAATTTTTCCCAAACATAGACGAGTGTGGTGTATGTATATATATATATATATATATATATATATATATATATATATATATATATATATATATATATGATATAATCAGTTTGTTGACCTTTGCTTTCAATTCGGCTGTAGTGTCCTTCGTTACCCTTTGGAACTTAGTTTGGTCCGAGAGTATGAGGTTCATTTTCGCCAGATATTCGTCTTTTTTAAGAATGACACATATTGGAGAAGGAGGAAAGAATCGAGGCAATTACAGAAGCACCATACTGTCCCCCGAGCTTAAAGCGGCAGCTAAAAGCCTTCGTGAGAACAAGGAGATAGTTGTCAGGAGAGGTGACAAGTCGCCAATATATGTCATTCTTAAAAAAGACGAATATCTGGCGAAAATGAACCTCATACTCTCTGACCAAACTAAGTTCCAAAGGGTAACGAAGGACACTACAGCCGAATTGAAAGCAAAGGTCAACAAACTGATCGAAACTGTGAACGCCAAGAAATCCGGACTCCACCTGCCAAAGATCATTGGGGAATATAAACCTGGATATGCGTATGGAAATGTCAAGACACACAAGCCTGGAAACCCACTTCGGCCAATCATTAGCCAGATACCCACACCCACATACAGACTAGCGAAGCGACTCAACGGCCTGCTGACTCCTTATGTTCCTTGCGCCTTCAGCCTGAAGTCTCCAAAGGAATTTGTTGACTTACTGCGGGGCACACGGGCCACAGGGATAAGAGCCTCGTTGGACGTAGAATCGCTGTTTACCAACGTACCTGTGGACGAGACAATCGGGATGATAGCCAACAGAGTGTATCGTGATCCAGCCTGTACTCCTCTTGACATACCCGAAAATATTCTAAGGAAACTACTCCAAGCTTGTACTAAAGAGGCACCCTTCTTGAGCCCAGATGGGCACATGTATAAGCAAGTAGATGGGGTCGCCATGGGTTCTCCCCTAGGTGTCCTGTTTGCAAACTTCTACATGGGTACCATCGAGCAAAAAGTCTTAGTCGACATGAACTTGAAACCGGCCATATACTGCAGGTATGTTGACGACATTTAACACAGGTACCTGATGTCAGACATCTGCAGGAGCTGAAGGAGGCATTTGAGCAGAGTTCCGTGCTGCGTTTCACTTACGAGATGGAAAAGGATGGGAAGCTGCCCTTTTTAGATGTAACAGTCATGGAAAAGAGCGGAGGTTTC
The DNA here is from genome assembly GCF_040958095.1 of Procambarus clarkii. NCBI lineage: Eukaryota > Metazoa > Arthropoda > Malacostraca > Decapoda > Cambaridae > Procambarus > Procambarus clarkii. The sequence continues at coordinate 16,876,836 of NC_091224.1, read as the reverse complement.
CACACTGCAGTCTACACTAAGGAAACGAACATAGGAATGTGCCTAAATGCCAACAGCGACTGCCCAGACAGGTACAAGAGGAGTGTTGTTAACGCATATGTCGACCGTGCTCTAAGCCACAGCTCAGAATGGAAGCAAGTCGACGAAGAACTCTGTAGGGTAAGGCAGGTCCTTAGTCAACAACGGCTTCTCCAATGGTTTCGTCGAAGACATCATAAGAAGGAAAGTGAAACGCCATGCAACCTCTGAAGAGACAACTAACACAACACCTATACCCCCTATTAGACTATTTTACAGGAACTTCTTTTCCACAGCTCATAAAACAGAGGAAAGGGTCCTGAAAGATATTGTTAATAGAAACGTTATCCCTACAGACAAAAATCAGAGGATACAACTGACGATTTACTATAAAACCAGAAAAACGGCCAGCCTACTCATGAGAAACTCTCCAGACACAAAGCAGAACGCTTTAAAAGAGACCAACGTCGTCTATGCCTTCAAATGCCCACTTGGGGACTGTAAGCTCCAAAAAACCCAGTATATAGGCAAGACAACAACATCTCTTTCTAGGCGTTTAACGATGCATAAACAACAGGGCTCCATTAAGGAACATATAATCTCTTCCCACAACCAAACCATCGCCAGAGAAATCCTAGTAAACAACACAGAAATCATCGATAGATACAGCGATAGCAGGCGGCTTGACGTTTGCGAGGCACTACACATTAAGAAGTCAACACCAGCAATCAACAGCCAATTAATGCACAACTATATTCTACCCACCTCAAGACTCCGCTCCAATATAGAAGCATCAAGAAATATGGACCAATAGGCTTTCTACAATCACTTCCATTTCAATACCCATTGTTTCGTGTTCTGTCTTGTGTTGATGAAATTAATACCCTATTAATGCCACCTCACCGCATCCACCTCACTCAAATGTAGATATAAACAAAATCGGAGATGTGTAAGTTCTATTCAGTTGTGTATTTGTAAACTAAAGTCTTTGAAAATGTAATAAGTTTTACGAAACGCGCTCGTGTCGCGTCAGACTAGAAATAAAAATGAATTTTGGAGAATTGATTTTTGATTTACCTCCAACAGTGAAAAGAAATGTACGAAAGATTGAGAAAATTCGTGTTAGAATTATTAATCTTACTTTTTCGGTCATATTTAATAATATATGTCTACAAGAAAGACTGCTACCAAAATATACTAATATATATATATATATATATATATATATATATATATATATATATATATATATATATATAATATATATATATATATATATATATATATATATATATATATATATATATATATATATATATATATAAAATATTCCAACACAGAAGACACTGTTCAACATAACAGGCGAATTACACCTGATTAATCTTTGTATGTGCTTCGTCCCCCATTTATTCCCTATTTATCCCCTATATATCCCCCTTGTCTTCTCATTATATATATATATATATATATATATATATATATATATATATATATATATATATATATATATATATATATATGCAAAAAAAGGGCAGAAACACATTCAGATTTACAATATAGTCCATAAGCCTGTAAGACAGGACACGGAGCACTCAACTACTCTCGTATAAACCTCTCAAGAAGTTCGCAAGAGGCCTCCAAGTGCACTTTCTTAAACCTCTCAGGGAAGGCCTTGGAGCACTCAGCCGTGCGTCAAGAGGGAGCATAATGGAGCACCCAAATCCATCACCGCTCCACAAGTAAGAATTAGGACCCAGAGTGTTATGTGTCGTGTTCTTAGAGCCAAGATGTTAGCCTCTGAATAAGTCGTCTGGAAGAGCGTTGAGCTGAAGGCTAATCAGCAAAGAACCATGAAATAATAGATATTGGAAGATAATCTTCCATTAGATAAGGCAGGCAGGATTGTAGCTTAATCTGATGAAGTGCCAGATAGGATAGGGGGAAGTGGTGTTCACTCCCCCTCTATCCTATCCAGTATAGGCTAATATGCTGCCTATATTACTCTCCCTATCCAGTAAGAGGCTAAGCCAGTATCGTCATACCGGCTTAGTCTCTTCCAAGCTTCCAGGAAGAGACCGTGAGCTATAACACACACAGGGTTCAAGATCACACCTATAACACACACAGGGTTCAAGATCACAGCTATAACACACACAGGGTTCAAGATCACACCTATAACACACACAGGGTTCAAGATCACAGCTATAACACACAGGGTTCAGAACTTTCCAGGGAGGTTATGGGAGAGGACCGTGGACCACAGCACTTGCTGACTGTCAACAGGATGCAACTTACTATGACATTCGTTTGAGAACACTTTTTGAATTATACATTGCGCTTAGAAACACTTTCTGAGCACCTGAGCCAAATACCTGGTTGTGATCTTGAGATGGGTATGGAGTCCACTACCACCCACAGGATGGGTATGGAGTCCACTACCACCCACAGGATGGGTATGGGCTCCACTACCACCCACATGATGGGTATGGGCTCCACTACCACCCACATGATGGGTATGGGCTCCACTACCACCCACATGATGGGTATGGGCTCCACTACCACCCACATGATGGGTATGGGCTCCACTACCACCCACAGGATGGGTATGGGCTCCACTACCACCCACTTGATGGGTATGGGCTCCACTACCACCCACATGATGGGTATGGGCTCCACTACCACCCACATGATGGGTATGGGCTCCACTACCACCCACATGATGGGTATGGAGTCCACTACCACCCACAGGATGGGTATGGAGTCCACTACCACCCACATGATGGGTATGGAGTCCACTACCACCCACATGATGGGTATGGAGTCCACTACCACCCACAGGATGGGTATGGAGTCCACTACCACCCACAGGATGGGTATGGACTCCACTACCACCCACATGATGGGTATGGGCTCCACTACCACCCACATGATGGGTATGGGCTCCACTACCACCCACAGGATGGGTATGGGGAGCATAATAAATGAACTAAACTAACTCGGTTCGACCTGGATTCATGTTTTTATTTTCATTCATACGCGAGGATTGGATTACACCTATGTAGTACTTGGGCGTAATATGAGGACAGAATAGGAGCTGGGATAGGACAGAATAGGAGCTGGGATAGGACAGAATAGGAGCTGGGATAGTAGGACAGAGTGAAATATCCTTTGACCAATAAAGTGAAACATCGGGAATCGAACGCCGACCCAGTAAGGGTGTAAGTTACATTTTTCTCGTTTGGCTAGATAGTACAGGATGAAGATTATTTCATGTCAGTCATTTCGTTGACAAGTGCAGTTGTTAGCTCTAATTTGCGAAGATATTAAGTATCCTATAATCTGTAACTTAAGACTTTCCCGAATTATAGAGCTTAAACTTCCCCTTGTCAACAAACTTCGACGTGGAGAAAATTGTTTGGCCAATCTGGTAAACAAAAAAAAAATAAACAAAAATCCACCACTACTTCAGCCATTCGTATTCATTGAGCCGTGAGCAATGTTATGGGGGGTAGTAGATCCCATTCTCCTTGTTATGGGGGGTAGTAGATCCCATTCTCCTTGAGCCGTGAGCAATGTTATGGGGGGTAGTAGATCCCATTCTCCTTGAGCCGTGAGCAATGTTATGGGGGTAGTAGATCCCATTCTCCTTGAGCCGTGAGCAATGTTATGGGGGTAGTAGATCCCATTCTCCTTTGTAAATTACGCCAAAGCGCTTCCTCTTCTGGTAAAGGCAGGCGTATATATATATATATATATATATATATATATATATATATATATATATATATATATATATATATATATATATATATTGTTTTTGTTTAAAAAACCTAGAAGGGGTAAGATCATATATATATATATATATATATATATATATATATATATATATATATATATATATATATATTTTCCCGCATTAGAGATGCGTATGGCTGGAACGCATAGTTTGGGCTCCTGTGCCAGGTAAGTTACGGGTTCACCATAGATCGTATGGTGGATAGCCCATATGGGGGGGGGAGCCGGTCGGCCGAGCGGACAGCACGCTGTACTTGTGATCCTGTGGCCCTGGGTTCGATCCCAGGCGCCGGCGAGAAACAATGGGCAGAGTCTCTTTCACCCTATGCCCCTGTTACCTAGCAGTAAAATAGGTACCTGGGTGTTAGTCAGCTGTCACGGGCTGCTTCCTGGGGGGTGGAGGCCTGGTCGAGGACCGGGCCGCGGGGACACTAAAGCCCCGAAATCATCTCAAGATAACCTCACGATAGCCCGGGTTACTTTTAACTTGTTCCGAATAGCTGAATCTGTAACAACAACAACAACAACAACATTGGGAAGCCACAGGTCACTGAGCTAATCGCATTTACAATCATCGTAACTCTTAAACGAGATTCGGATTCGGCAGCGGGAGGAAGGTGGGGTTTTGGGGCATTTATAATCACCGTATTTCGGTCCGATTCGACAACATCTTATAAGAAAACAGGTAATATATTTATGATTGTGTTCCGTTTATTGATTAGATTTAATTCACAGTTTAGAGAAAACATATTTGTATTAGTAATCGTCTTATTGTATATAGGAGAATTTTTACGTTTTTTTACGGGTTATTCATGCCCGTGCCACCTCTTGGGTGGCTTAATCTTTTCAATCAATCAGGAGAATTTGTAATTGATAATGAACAGTAACCCACTCGCTAATTAATGCCACCAGTGGGCACACAAACCTCTCTACAACTCATCTAAACTAGCAGATGGCCACTAGTAGTTAACCTGCACACGTTGTAATGTCTGCTTTAATGCAAACCTTTGATAACCATCCAATTGCAACTGATGCAATTGCTGGCAATAAGCCTCTGTGTAATTGACATCAAAAACAGTCTGATTGGTTGTTTGTATGGGTCATTTCAGTGGTAGTTAGAGCGGGGATAAAAGCGTATCCCTCTGAAGGCAAATAGGCGAATAGGTAGGCCTGGTTGGAATGACCTCGTTAGTGAGTCTCAAGATACTACTCCCTTGGGGCATGACCTTTGGAGTGATGCTGGTGGCCCAGAGATGGCCGGTCACCTCAGGTCAGTCTGGGGTCACCTCAGGTCAGTCCGGGGTCACCTCAGGTCAGTCTGGGGTCACCTCAGGTCAGTCTGTGGTCATCTCAGGTCAGTCCGGAGTCACCTCAGGTCAGTTTGGGGTCATCTCAGGTCAGTCCGGGGTCACCTCAGGTTAGTCTGGGGTCACCTCAGGTCAGTCTGTGGTCATCTCAGGTCAGTCCGGAGTCACCTCAGGTCAGTTTGGGGTCATCTCAGGTCAGTCCGGGGTCACCTCAGGTCAGTCTGGGGTCACCTCAGGTCAGTCTGGTCACCTCAGGTCAGTCCGGGGTCACCTCAGGTCAGTCCGGGGTCACGTCAGGTGAGTCTGGTCACCTCAGGTCAGTCTGGTCACCTCAGGTTAGTCCGGGGTCACCTCAGGTCAATTTGGGGTCATCTCAGGTCAGTCCGGGGTCACCTCAGGTCAGTCTGGGGTCACCTCAGGTCAGTCCGGGGTCACCTCAGGTCAGTCCGGGGTCACCTCAGGTCAGTCTGGGGTCACCTCAGATCAGTCCGGGGTCACCTCAGGTCAGTCCGGAGTCACCTCAGGTCAGTCTGGTCACCTCAGGTCAGTCTGGGGTCACTTCAGGTCAGTCTGGGGTCACCTCAGGCCAGTCCGGGTTCACCTCAGGTCAGTTTGGGGTCACCTCAGATCAGTCTGGGGTCACCTCAGGTCAGTCCGGGGTCACTTCAGGTCAGTCTGGGGTCACCTCAGGTCAGTCTGGGGTCACCTCAGGTCAGTCCGGGGTCACTTCAGGTCAGTCCGGGGTCACCTCAGGTCAGTCTGGGGTCACCTCAGGTCAGTCCAAGTAGCACTTGGACTCAATATCATCAAGCAACAAAGAGAATTAAGAAAGAGAAAGATTAATGTTACGAGATCTTAGGTCGCTCATAACCTTTCAAAGAAAATGTTTTATTGTGAATTTTAAGAGGAAATTAGAACAAATTACGAACGTCATAGTTGAGTCCTCTGGTCCCCATGATATATATATATATATATATATATATATATATATATATATATATATATATATATATATATATATATATATATATATATGTGTGTGTGTGTGTGTATTGTATTGTATTCAAGGAGACATGTTCATCATTGTATTCAAGGAGACATCTTCATCATTGTATTTAAGGTGATATCTTCATCATTGTATTTAAGGTGATATCTTCAACATTGTATTCAAGGAGACATCTTCATCATTGTATTCAAGGAGACATCTTCATCATTGTATTCAAGGAGACATCTTCATCATTGTATTCAAGGAGACATCTTCATCATTGTATTCAAGGAGACATCTCCAACATTGTATTCAAGGAGACATCTCCAACATTGTAATCAAGGAGACATCTTCATCATTGTATTCAAGGAGACATCTTCATCATTGTATTCAAGGAGACATCTTCATCATTGTATTCAAGGAGACATCTTCATCATTGTATTCAAGGAGACATCTTCATCATTGTATTCAAGGAGACATCTTCATCATTGTATTCAAGGAGACATCTCCAACATTGTATTCAAGGAGACATCTTCATCATTGTATTCAAGGAGACATCTTCATCATTGTATTCAAGGAGACAACTTCATCATTGTATTCAAGGAATTGTATTCCTTGAAATGTATTTAACTACAGCTGTATGTATGGAACATGTATACACCTCTGTCCCTAATATTAAACACCTCTACACTGTAACCCTTCTGGAAGGGTGAAAATACTATAAGAGAGCTACAAAGCTACAGGATCCCTTAACCGAGATGTTGGTCGAGTGGTTAAGGGATCCTGTACGCCAGCAGAGTGCTCCTGGCAGTATGGGTTCGAGTCACTTCTGGAGTGTGAGTTTTCAGTTGCATATAGTCCTGGGGACCATTCAGGCTTGTTCGCATTTGTGTTCCTCGCGTGTGCCCCAAAGAATGAGGTAATTTGATAAAATACCATGCCCAAGATTACCAACCGAGTGCCGGCGGGTGGACGGACATAGCCTCGGCTACCATCCTCTTTTGTCCGGTCGTGTTGGTCGAGCGATTAAGGGATCCTGTACGCCAGCAGAGTGCTCCTGGCAGTATGGGTTCGAGTCACTTCTGGGGTGTGAGTTTTCAGTTATATATATATAATATATATATATATATATATATATATATATATATATATATATATATATATATATATATATATATATATATATATATATATATATATATATAGGATATCCATATATAGGATAGTAAAACTACGAAGAAGAGAAAGAATATCGCAGCAGGGATATATTTATAACAGTAGTTCCTTAATAACTCCAAATATCCAACAGGGAAGAGGTCTGTTGGATATTTGGAGTTATTAAGAAACTACTGTCACATAGAGATAGATAACTTAAAAAAAATTTTAGTGCAATTTAAGTCTACCCCTTTCACTGTTGATCGTCTTAAGGCTAGGAAAAGTCTGAAGACTCCCAGAATCCTTTCTTGAATGCCCACCGTCACAGTTTTATCAAATTAACAATTTATAAACAGCTGGGGATTTTTTGCTGTAAAAAATCAAGAGGTTCACCTGAAACTGTCAGAAAATAAACGGTAAGAACTGATCTAAGAAATACCAGTAGTGTTCAGTGTACACTGCCACCTTCAGTAATGTTCAATAAACTATTAGTAAAGACCAATACAAAAATATTGAACAGTAGCAATAAAAGAGGTAAATTCTTCAAATTGGCTCACCAGATCTATCTTGAGAGGTTATCTTGAGATGATTTCGGGGCTTTTTTTTAGTGTCCCCGCAGCCCGGTCCTCGACCAGGCCTCCACCCCCAGGAAGCAGCCAGTGACAGCTGACTAACACCCAGGTTCCTATTTTACTGCTAGGTAACAGGGGCATAGAGGAAAGAAACTCTGCCCATTGTTTCTCGCCGGCGCCTGGGATCAACGAACCCTATAGACTACAGCTTGGTACAGACAACACCAAATTATATATTATTATTATTTATCAACAACAAACCTGAGTGTTCAACGACAATAATGCTAATAAAGGTATTTAATTCAGTTATTTTAACATACAGAACAGACAGTTATGGATAAAGTTATTGACTGATTGTAATTAAAAGTTGAAGCACATTTAGGCAATATTACATGTTTATTCGTGCTGGATTGGTGTAAACAGGACCTGCCTCGCCCGGGCCAGTACGACAACTGGGTGTAAACAGGACCTGCCTCGCCCGGGCCACTACAACTTGGTGTAAACAGGACCTGCCTCGCCCGGGCCACTACAACTTGGTGTAAACAGGACCTGCCTCGCCCGGGCCACTACAACTTGGTGTAAACAGGACCTGCCTCGCCCGGGCTAGTACGACATCTGGGTGTAAACAGGACCTGCCTCGCCCGGGCCACTACAACTTGGTGTAAACAGGACCTGCCTCGCCTGGGCCAGTACGACATCTGGGTGTAAACAGGACCTGCCTCGTCCGGGCCAGTACAACTTGGTGTAAACAGGACCTGCCTCGCCTGGGCCACTACAACTTGGTGTAAACAGGACCTGCCTCGCCTGGGCCAGTACGACATCTGGGTGTAAACAGGACCTGCCTCGCCCGGGCCACTACAACTTGGTGTAAACAGGACCTGCCTCGCCTGGGCCAGTACGACATCTGGGTGTAAACAGGACCTGCCTCGTCCGGGCCAGTACAACTTGGTGTAAACAGGACCTGCCTCGCCTGGGCCACTACAACTTGGTGTAAACAGGACCTGCCTCGCCCGGGCTAGTACGACATCTGGGTGTAAACAGGACCTGCCTCGCCCGGGTCACTACAACTTGGTGTAAACAAGACCTGCCTCGCCCGGGCTAGTACGACATCTGGGTGTAAACAGGACCTGCCTCGCCCGAGCCAGTATGACATCTGGGTGTAAACAGGACCTGCCTCGCCTGGGCTAGTACGACAACTGGGTGTAAATAGGACCTGCCTCGCCCGGGCCAGTACGATAACTGGGTGTAAATAGGACCTGCCTCGCTAGGGCCAGTACGACAACTGGGTGTAAACAGGACCTGCCTCGCCAGGGCCAGTACGACAACTGGGTGTAAACAGGACCTGCCTCGCCCGGGCCAGTACGACAACTGGGTGTAAACAGGACCTGCCTCGCCCGGGCCAGTACGACAACTGGGTGTAAACAGGACCTGCCTCGCCCGGGCCAGTACGACAACTGGGTGTAAACAGGACCTGCCTCGCCCGGGCCAGTACGACAACTGGGTGTAAACAGGACCTGCCTCGCCTGGACTAGTACGACAACTGGGTGTAAACAGGACCTGCCTCGCCCGGGCCAGTACGACAACTGGGTGTAAACAGGACCTGCCTCGCCAGGGCCAGTACGACAACTGGGTGTAAACAGGACCTGCCTCGCCAGGGCCAGTACGACAACTGGGTGTAAACAGGACCTGCCTCGCCCGGGCCAGTACGACAACTGGGTGTAAACAGGACCTGCCTCGCCCGGGCCAGTACGACAACTGGGTGTAAACAGGACCTGCCTCGCCCGGGCCAGTACGACAACTGGGTGTAAACAGGACCTGCCTCGCCCGGGCCAGTACGACAACTGGGTGTAAACAGGACCTGCCTCGCCTGGGCTAGTACGACAACTGGGTGTAAACAGGACCTGCCTCGCCCGGGCCAGTACGACAACTGGGTGTAAACAGGACCTGCCTCGCCAGGGCCAGTACGACAACTGGGTGTAAACAGGACCTGCCTCGCCAGGGCCAGTACGACAACTGGGTGTAAACAGGACCTGCCTCGCCCGGGCCAGTACGACAACTGGGTGTAAACAGGACCTGCCTCGCCCGGGCCAGTACGACAACTGGGTGTAAACAGGACCTGCCTCGCCCGGGCCAGTACGACAACTGGGTGTAAACAGGACCTGCCTCGCCTGGGCTAGTACGACAACTGGGTGTAAACAGGACCTACCTCGCCCGGGCCAGTACGACAACTGGGTGTAAACAGGACCTGCCTCGCCAGGGCCAGTACGACAACTGGGTGTAAACAGGACCTGCCTCGCCCGGGCCAGTACGACAACTGGGTGTAAACAGGACCTGCCTCGCCCGGGCCAGTACGACAACTGGGTGTAAACAGGACCTGCCTCGCCCGGGCCAGTACGACAACTGGGTGTAAACAGGACCTGCCTCGCCCGGGCCAGTACGACAACTGGGTGTAAACAGGACCTGCCTCGCCCGGGAAAGTCACTGGACAGTCACTCCAGTGGAGGGTGAAGTTAGTTTTTAAGGGAGTGGATTAGCTATGGGCATGAGGATAGCGGAAACTGTTGGAGGCTTAGGTTAGGTGAGGTTAAGTTAGGTTAGGTGAGGTTAGGTTAGGTTAGGTGATGTTAGGTTAGGTGATGTTAGGTTAGGTGATGTTAGGTTAGGTTAGGTGATGTTAGGTTAGGTTAGGTGATGTTAGGTTAGGTGATGTTAGGTTAGGTTAGGTGATGTTAGGTTAGGTGATGTTAGGTTAGGTGATGTTAGGTGAGGTGAGGTTAGGTTAGGTTAGGTTAGGTGATGTTAGGTGAGGTTAGGTTAGGTTCGGTTAGGTTAGGTGATGTTAGGTGAGGTTAGGTTAGGTTAGGTGATGTTAGGTTAGGTGATGTTAGGTGAGGTGATGTTAGGTTAGGTTAGGTGATGTTAGGTTAGATGATGTTAGGTTAGGTTAGGTTAGGTGATGTTAGGTGAGGTTAGGTTAGGTTAGGTTAGGTTAGGTGATGTTAGGTGAGGTGAGGTTAGGTTAGGTTAGGTGATGTTAGGTTAGGTGATGTTAGGTTAGGTGATGTTAGGTTAGGTTAGGTTAGGTGATGTTAGGTTAGGTGATGTTAGGTGAGGTGATGTTAGGTTAGGTTAGGTGATGTTAGGTTAGGTGATGTTAGGTTAGGTGATGTTAGGTTAGGTTAGGTGATGTTAGGTTAGGTGATGTTAGGTGAGGTGAGGTTAGGTTAGGTTAGGTTAGGTTTGGTTTGGTTAGGTTAGGTGATGTTAGGCGAGGTTAGGTTAGGTTAGGTTTGGTTTGGTTTGGTTAGGTTAGGTGATGTTAGGCGAGGTTAGGTTAGGTTAGGTTTGGTTTGGTTTGGTTAGGTTAGGTTAACGACTGGTTAGCGGGGATAGACTACATCTGGTAGGCCAGGGGGTTGGGTATGAGATTGAATTGTGTTGAACTTGGTAAATAAGGAGTTTGGTTAGCTAATGGGGAGCTGAGGTTGGACAGAGGTGGGCTAGGGTTTAGGCATAAGAAGTGGACTGGGGGTTAGGTATAAGAGGTGGGCTGGGGCTAGGCATAAGAGGGTGGGCTGGAGAGAGGGTGGTGGGCTGTGGGTGTGGGAGGCGCTTGGCCTAAGTCAACAGAGACCCACCAGCCAATCCCAGTAGCTTGTGTACCAATAGGGAGAGGGAGTTTAGGCAGCCTGTGTGTACCAATATGGGGAGGGAGTCTTTGGATATCTTGTGTACCAATAGGAGGGGGGAGGGGGGTCTTTGGATATCTTGTGTACCAATAGGAGGGGGAGGGGGTATTTGGATATCTTGTGTACCAATAGGAGGGGGAGGGGGTCTTTGGATATCTTGTGTACCAATAGGAGGGGGAGGGGGTCTTTGGATATCTTGTGTACCAATAGGAGGGGGGAGGGGGGAGGGGGTCTTTGGATATCTTGTGTACCAATAGGAGGGAAGAAGGGGGAGGGGGTCTTTGGATATCTTGTGTATCAATAGGAGGGGGGAGGGGGGTCATTGGATATCTTGTGTATCAATTGGAGGGAGGGAGGGGGGAGAGGTCTTTGGATATCTTGTGTACCAATTGGAGGAAAGAAGGGGGAGGGGGTCTTTGGATATCTTGTGTACCAATAGGAGGGGGGAGGGGGGTCATTGGATATCTTGTGTATCAATAGGAGGGGGGAGGGGGGTCTTTGGATATCTTGTGTACCAATAGGAGGGGGGAGGGGGGTCTTTGGATATCTTGTGTATCAATAGGAGGGGGGGAGGGGGGTCTTTGGATATCTTGTGTACCAATAGGAGGGGGAGGGGGTCTTTGGATATCTTGTGTATCAATAGGAGGGGGGAGGGGGGTCTTTGGATATCTTGTGTACCAATAGGAGGGGGGAGGGGTCTTTGGATATCTTGTGTACCAATTGGAGGAAAGAAGGGGGAGGGGGTCTTTGAATATCTTGTGTACCAATAGGAGGGGGGAGGGGGGTCTTTGGATATCTTGTGTATCAATTGGAGGGAGGGAGGGGGAGAGGTCTTTGGATATCTTGTGTACCAATTGGAGGAAAGAAGGGGGAGGGGGTCTTTGGATATCTTGTGTACCAATAGGAGGGGGGAGGGGGGTCTTTGGATATCTTGTGTATCAATTGGAGGGAGGGAGGGGGGAGAGGTCTTTGGATATCTTGTGTACCAATTGGAGGAAAGAAGGGGGAGGGGGTCTTTGGATATCTTGTGTACCAATAGGAGGGGGGAGGGGGTCTTTGGATATCTTGAGTACCAATAGGAGGGAAGGAGGGGGGAGGGGGTCTTTGGATATCTTGAGTACCAATAGGAGGGAAGGAGGGGGGAGGGGGTCTTTGGATATCTTGAGTACCAATAGGAGGGAAGGAAGGGGGAGGGGTCTTTTGGATATCTTATATATCAATAAGAGATGGGGGGGGTCTTTCACCCCCCCCCAAAGTTAGTCCATCTTTGAAAGACATTTTAATTGTATTTACTCTCATAAGTCTCTTAAGTTTCTATACAAGCCTCTTATCTAGTGTCTCCATATTGGTGATTGATCTCCAGGTCATCACCTGATGATCACCTTTGATTGATCTGATGATTGATCACCTTTCTAACACACGTACGACAGTGAAGAAGGTCTTCCACATTGCCGTTGCTGCTACCGTTGGCGTTATACTTTCTAATACTTTTCGAATACTTTCTAATACTCTCCGTTGCTCGGGTCTGAGGGAGTACCTTTGACTCCGTTTTAATGTATTTAATGAATGATAATTTGTTTTGGTATTTCTACCTGTTTGTTTTGCACTTTTGCTAACTCCAGATGTCATTTATGATGTAATTTCTAAGTCTAGATGTAATTTATGATGTAATTTCTAAATTTAGATGTCATTTATGATGTAATTTCTAAGTCTAGATGTAATTTATGATGTAATTGCTAACTCCAGATGTCATTTATGATGTAATTTCTAAGTCTAGATGTAATTTATGATGTAATTTCTAAGTCTAGATGTAATTTATGATGTAATTTCTAAATTTAGATGTAATTTATGATGTATTTTCTAAGTCTAGATGTAATTTATGATGTAATTTCTAAGTCTAGATGTAATTTATGATGTAATTTCTAAGTCTAGATGCCATTTATGATGTAATTTCTAAGTCTAGATGTAATTTATGATGTAATTTCTAAATTTAGATGTCATTTATGATGTAATTTCTAAGTCTAGATGTAATTTCTGACTTGTTTTCAGGAATTACAAATAGTTTACCTATACATAAACTACCACTAGTATGCTATAGTTATGCACTCTTGTCCCCCTGTTTTAACCACATTGTTTCGTGTCTTTGCAGATAAGCGTGTCTCGCTGAGCGATGTGAGGTGTACTGGGTCTCTAGGAATGTCACTCTCATTTAGAGTGCAGCTGTCGGTTAGCCTAGAGTGCAGCTGTCGGTAAGCCTTAGAGTACCTGTCAGTGGTCTCCATCTAGATATATATATATACCTTTCCGATATGCTACTGTGATCAGAGAGACACAAGGTGACACCAGTGCCAACTCAGGCCACTGTGTCGAGTGCCAGGAATTAGACGTATTGGTAAATTGTGAAGTTTTGGGATAGTACAAGCTCCCAGGAGTTCAACAATGGCGATAAGATAACGCCTAATGACTGCTGCTCTGATATCCTTAAGAATAGATTAGAGCTAAAGTGATTAGAACAGGCAAACTGTCCCCCAGTTATCTTGATGGTGATTCGTACAATGAACTAGTTCACTACGACCTCGGTGCTGTGTGCTAATCAGTGGTGAAAATAATAGTGTACATTGTTGTTGTTTTTTTGTTTTACTGTCCCATACATGAAGTAAAAATTAATTATATAATTAATTATATAATTATAATTAATTATATTCTGCGAGTGCCTCATCTGCGAGTTCTTTTCATAACAGATTGATCATTGAGAAAAATCTGTTGGAACAATGCGGGGATTCGAACCACGGTTGTAGTGACACCCAGACGCGCGCCTTATTATTAAATCTTAATATTTAATCCCTTATAATAGTGCATATTTTTGAGAAAACAAATATTTACTTAATTGAATTATATTCTGATCAAATTTGGGGCTGTGCTTTGAGACTCATTTAGCAAATAAATAATAGTGAAATGCAGTGTTCTTGTTCAAACAAAATCAATGCAAATATATATATTTTTCCTTCGGAGCCAGTGGAGAACCACTCAACAGTTATCCGAGATCTGTTGAGCTGTTGTGGCTAGCACAAAGTTCCGCTAAATACTCAGTGATCAACCACACGAAGTTCGACTCCCGCTAAGTGATCATTAAGTTAAGCTTAAGTTGGCTTTGATTAGCTTTCTTTTTTTGTGATGTTCAACTCGGGCTCGTCGCTTGGAAGCTAATGAGAGCGCTCTTGGATTAGTGAGAGCTCCCACTGGATTACTGCAAGCGCCAACAGGATTAATAGAAGCTCCTACTGGATTAATAGAAGCTCCTTCTGGATTAATAGAAGCTCCTACTGGATTAATGAGAGTTCCCACTAGATTACTAATATCTACCACTGGATTATTGACAGCTCTCACTGGATTACTGAAAGCTCCCACTGGATTACTGACAGCTCCCACTGGATTACTGACAGCGCCCACTGGATTAAATATGAAGTTTCACCTCTTCCTTGGCCTAACTTCAATAGTTATGGGTGAGTACAGTTGAATACTCTCGCTTGATTTGCTCTTTACATAAGTACATAAGTATGCTTTTTGCTCAATTAAACTTACACTAGCTTAGAGTGGACACACACACACACACACACACACACACACACACACACACACACACACACACACACACACACACTTAGTCATAATTGTGTCATACTGCAGTCTTGTATGAGAGCTATCTCATGTGTCTCATTCTCACCCGCCTGATTCTCAGCAATTCAACACTAAACCAATATAGATATATCTACTGAAGAATACTTGATAATTAAGGGTTTCTATATCTGAATATTTCAAGGTGACATTCCACAGCATATGACATCTAATGATATATAAATCACGAGATTATATATTTTGATTTAACTGTGTCTTCATATATGTATTAAGTATTTGCAGAGAATGTTATTTTTTTATCAGTATTACTTTTCCTGGTAAAGATCCACATATATGTGTGTATATCACGAAAATAAACACGTGATTAAAAATGTGACAGTGTCAGACCACGGAGGAAAATTGAAACAGGAATTTCCTTAAGTACTTTCGTATATTAATACATCTTCAGAAGGAGTCAGAAGGACTCCTTCTGAAGATGTATTAATATCCACATATATATTTATGTACATCATGTTTTCTCAGTAGTAATTGTGTGTAAATTACATTATAACTAAACTCAACGATGTTTTCCCCAATATTTTAACTGAAATCAGCAATTACTTGACCAATAACTACCCAATACTGAGAACAGAACATTTTTGTATAAAAGCACCAATAACTTCACGAATAACTTCATCTGAAGCTAAACAAGGTAAATTGACTTGTAGGAGAAATAGCACAGATAAGTCCAAACCCCAAAAGAAGCTAAATTGGCTTCACATTCAACAGTCCGTTCCCTTCTGCACCCCAAAATTTAATTATCATGTCTCTATTCATCAGGGGGTCTAATTAAGCCACTGATTTCGTTCGAAATCATTCCGTCCAAATCGGCCCTGACGTTCATGCGCTAGAGAGATAACGCTCATGTTCACGTATACTCAGTTCTTCAACATTGACTCCCCAGGGTAAACATGGAGGCAGAAAACATCACTGCTGCTCTTGATCAGTAAATGACTTTTTTGCCCCATTAACCCATGGTCAGATCAGCCCTGGGGAAGGGGAGAATGGGGAAATGGGTGCGGGGCTGAAAGGGGGCTGGGGGGGCTTACCCATATCATCACTCCAAGACAGGACTTGGAGATATGTATCAGCAATACAGTTCCAGGCCAACATAAATGCTTGCCCTGGCTCCTTGCTCTACATGTTACAATCCAAATCCAATGTGTTCTAATCCACCTCACCCAATCGGCTTGCAAGTGATAAGCTCAGTCCTAATCTGAACTGATCGATTCGAATATTGGTAATCCCCCAGCACCTGATAAATCCGGCCAAATCTCATACTAACTCCCTCGCTTCCTGATCCTCAAGGTGTAACCCCCTCAACCTAAGTCTCTACTAATCCTCTAGTCTCTTGGCATGCAACTGGCAATTCCAATTGACCAATCTTGACCCTCCAGCTGAGGTCTGAGCCATTCTCACATGTTGAAACACCAGCCCCAAGCCAACACTAATTTCCCTAAGTCTTGTCAACTTGCAGCTAATAATTCCAGTTTTTCCCCCCTGTAGCAAACTCTATATTTGGCTGGCGATGCGTCACAATGACGTGGCTGACGTATGTTGACCAATCC
>NC_091224.1:16835072-16855072 GCF_040958095.1 Procambarus clarkii | reverse complement strand
TGGAGAGTCTTGCTAGAGGCTGGAGAGTCTATCAAGAGGCTGGAGTGTCTTGCTAGAGGCTAGAGTGCTTTTAAGTCATCTTAGAATACCTCCTGAGCGCTTTCTAGAGTTTCCATCTAGAAGGTTCTGTCACACCTTTCCCCAAATAGAGTTTTATCGTGTGTTCTTGACACTTGTGTTAGCTGGTTTTCTAAAGGTTATAATATAACCTACTTGTGGATTGCGGACCATTCCACAATCGACTTGAGAATGGTCCAGGACGGACCGAAACGTCGTCGTCGTCCCTTCGCCTTCTAGTGTGTGGTCTGGTCAACATAATCTACTTGATCTTCAAACTTTTCTTAGTCTGGTTTCTAAGGGTAAGAATTTTTTTTTATAAATTGTGTGATCTTCTGCCTCTCTCCGATGGAGTCACATATACCAAGTTCCGAACACTTGAAACAACAAGTGGTGTTTCAGGTGTTCAGAAACACACAGGTGTTTCAGGTGTTCAGAAACACACAGGTGTTTCAAGTGTTCAGAAACACACAGGTATTTCAAGTGTTCAGAAACACACAGGTGTTTCAAGTGTTCAGAAACACACAGGTGTTTCAGGTGTTCAGAAACACACAGGTGTTTCAGGTGTTCAGAAACACACAGGTGTTTCAGGTGTTCAGAAACACACAGGTGTTTCATGTGTTCAGAAACACACACAGGTGTTTCAAGTGATCAGAAACTCACAAGTGTTTCAAGTGTTCAGAAACACACAGATGTTTCAAGTGTTCAGAAACACACACAGGTGTTTCAAGTATTCAGAAACACTCAGGTGTTTCAAGTGTTCAGAAACACACACAGGTGTTTCAAGTGTTCAGAAACACTCAGGTGCTTCAAGTGTTCAGAAACACACTCAAGTGCTTCAAGTGTAGTTTGTGTGGCGCCCGGGAGGGAGGGGGGAGAAGGGGGGGGGAGAAGGGAGGGGGAGGGAGGGGGGGTTCAATTGATCCTATTTAATTCTCCGAGAAGATCCTGTTGAAGGTTCATCACGATCAAGCCTGTTCATTCAGTTGTGGAGGGTTGACACACAGGATCCTTCAAGACACAGGAACTGTTCTTAACAGTACTGTCTGAACCCGTTACCAAGTGCTGAGCACTGCTCCAGACGGCTAGTATGTGCTTAGACCGACTGAGCACATACTAGGGGGAAATGAGGGTGCCTGAGCCAGTTAGCACATACTAGGGGTGGGGTAGGGAAGGGTGCTTGAGCCAGTTAGCACATACTAGGGGGGGGGGTAGGGAAGGGTGCCTGAGCCAGTTAGCACATACTAGGGGGGGTAGGGAAGGGTGCCTGAGTCAGTTAGCACATACTAGGGGGTGGGGTAGGGAAGGGTATCTGGGGCCAGTTAGCACATACTAGGGGGGGTAGGGAAGGGTGCCTGAGTCAGTTAGCACATACTAGGGGGGGGGGTAGGGAAGGGTGCTTGAGTCAGTTAGCACATACTAGGGGGGTAGGGAAGGGTGCCTGAGCCAGTTAGCACATACTAGGGGGGGTAGGGAAGGGTGCCTGAGTCAGTTAGCACATACTAGGGGGGGTAGGGAAGGGACCTGAGTCAGTTAGCACATACTAGGGGGATAGGGAAGGGTGCCTGAGTCAGTTAGCACATACTAGGGGGGGTAGGGAAGGGTGCCTGAGCCAGTTGGCACATACTAGGGGGGGAGGGAAGGGTGCCTGAGTCAGTTAGCACATACTAGGGGGGTAGGGAAGGGTGTCTGAGCCACTTAGCACATACTAGGGGGGGTAGGGAAGGGTGCTTGAGTCAGTTAGCACATACTAGGGGGGTAGGGAAGGGTGCTTGAGTCAGTTAGCACATACTAGGGGGGGTAGGGAAGGGTGCTTGAGTCAGTTAGCACATACTAGGGGGGGGGGTAGGGAAGGGTGCTTGAGTCCGTTAGCACATACTAGGGGGGTAGGGAAGGGTGCCTGAGTTAGCACATACTAGGGGGGTAGGGAAGTTTTCCCGAGTCAGTTAGCACATACTAGGGGGGGGGGTAGGGAAGGGTGCCTGAGTTCGTTAGCACATACTAGGGGGGGTAGAGAAGGGTGCCTGAGCCAGTTAGCACATACCAGGGGGGGGGGTAGGGAAGGGTGCCTGAGCCAGTTAGCACATACTAGGAGGGGGGGGGTAGGGAAGGGTGCCTGAGTTCGTTAGCACATACTAGGCGGGGTAGGGAAGGGTGCCTGAGCCAGTTAACACATACTAGGGGGGGGGTAGGGAAGGGTGCCTGAGCCAGTTAACACATACTAGGGGGGGGGGGGTAGGGAAGGGTGCCTGAGCCAGTTAGCACATACTAGGGGGGGTAGGGAAGGGTGCCTGAGCTAGCCAGTTAGCACATACTAGGGGGGGGTAGGGAAGGGTGCCTGAGCCAGTTAGCACATACTAGAGGGGGTAGGGAAGGGAAGGGTGCCTGAGCCAGTTTGCACATACTAGGGGGGGGGTAGGGAAGGGTGCCTGAGCCAGTTAGCACATACTAGGGGGGGTAGGGAAGGGTGCCTGAGCCAGCCAGTTAGCACATACTAGGGGGGGGGGGTAGGGAAGGGTGCCTGAGCCAGTTAGCACATACTAGGGGGGGGGGTTAGGGAAGGGTGCCTGAGCCAGTTAGCACATACTAGGGGGGGGTAGGGAAGGGTGCCTGAGCCAGTTAGCACATACTAGGGGGGGGTAGGGAAGGGTGCCTGAGTTAGCACATACTAGGGGGGGTAGGGAAGGGTGCTTGAGTCAGTTAGCACATACTAGGGGGGTAGAGAAGGGTGCCTGAGCCAGTTAGCACATACTAGGGGGTAGGGAAGGGTACTTGAGTCAGTTAGCACATACTAGGGGGGGTAGGGAAGGGTGCTTGAGTCAGTTAGCAGATACTAGGGGGGGTAGAGAAGGGTGCCTGAGCCAGTTAGCACATACTAGGGGGTAGGGAAGGGTGCTTGAGTCGGTTAGCACATACTAGGGGGGTAGGGAAGGGTTCCTGAGTCAGTTAGCACATACTAGGTAGGGGGGGTAGGGAAGGGTGCCTGAGCCAGTTAGCACATACTAGGGGGGTAGGGAAGGGTGCTTGAGTCAGTTAGCACATACTAGGGGGGTAGAGAAGGGTGCCTGAGCCAGTTGGCACATACTAGGGGGTGGTAGGGAAGGGTGCTTGAGTCAGTTAGCACATACTAGGGGGGGTAGGGAAGGGTGCCTGAGCCAGTTAGCACATACTAGGGGGGGTAGGGAAGGGTGCCTGAGTCAGTTAGCACATACTAGGGGGGTAGGGAAGGGGCCTGAGTCAGTTAGCACATACTAGGGGGATAGGGAAGGGTGCCTGAGTCAGTTAGCACATACTAGGGGGGTAGGGAAGGGTGCCTGAGTCAGTTAGCACATACTAGGGGGGGTAGGGAAGGGTGCCTGAGCCAGTTGGCACATACTAGGGGGGGAGGGAAGGGTGCCTGAGTCAGTTAGCACATACTAGGGGGGTAGGGAAGGGTGTCTGAGCCACTTAGCACATACTAGGGGGGGAAGGGAAGGGTGCTTGAGTCAGTTAGCACATACTAGGGGGAATAGGGAAGGGTGCTTGAGTCAGTTAGCACATACTAGGGGGGTAGGGAAGGGTGCTTGAGTCAGCACATACTAGGGGGGGGTAGGGAAGGGTGCTTGAGTCCGTTAGCACATACTAGGGGGGTAGGGAAGGGTGCCTGAGTTAGTACATACTAGGGGGGTAGGGAAGTTTTCCTGAGTCAGTTAGCACATACTAGGGGGGGGGTAGGGAAGGGTGCCTGAGTTCGTTAGCACATACTAGGGGGGGTAGAGAAGGGTGCCTGAGCCAGTTAGCACATACTAGGGGGGGGGGTAGGGAAGGGTGCCTGAGCCAGTTAGCACATACTAGGAGGGGGGGTAGGGAAGGGTGCCTGAGTTCGTTAGCACATACTAGGCGGGGTAGGGAAGGGTGCCTGAGCCAGTTAACACATACTAGGGGGGGGGTAGGGAAGGGTGCCTGAGCCAGTTAACACATACTAGGGGGGGGTAGGGAAGGGTGCCTGAGCCAGTTAGCACATACTAGGGGGGGTAGGGAAGGGTGCCTGAGCCAGTTAGCACATACTATGGGGGAGGGTAGGGAAGGGTGCCTGAGCCAGCCAGTTAGCACATACTAGGGGGGGGTAGGGAAGGGTGCCTGAGCCAGTTAGCACATACTAGAGGGGGTAGGGAAGGGAAGGGTGCCTGAGCCAGTTAGCACATACTAGGGGGGGGGGTAGGAAAGGGTGCCTGAGCCAGTTAGCACATACTAGGGGGGGTAGGGAAGGGTGCCTGAGCCAGCCAGTTAGCACATACTAGGGGGGGGGGGGAGGGAAGGTTGCCTGAGCCAGTTAGCACATACTAGGGGGGGGGGTAAGGAAGGGTGCCTGAGCCAGTTAGCACATACTAGGGGGGGGTAGGGAAGGGTGCCTGAGCCAGTTAGCACATACTAGGGGGGGTAGGGAAGGGTGCCTGAGCCAGTTAGCACATACTAGGGGGGGGTAGGGAAGGGTGCCTGAGTTAGCACATACTAGGGGGGTAGGGAAGTTTTCCTGAGTCAGTTAGCACATACTAGGGGGGGGGGTAGGGAAGGGTGCCTGAGTTCGTTAGCACATACTAGGGGGGGGATAGGGAAGGGTGCCTGAGCCAGTTAGCACATACTAGGGAGGGTAGGGAAAGGTGCCTGAGCCAGTTAGCACATACTAGGGGGGGGGGTAGGGAAGGGTGCCTGAGCCAGTTAGCACATACTAGGGGGGATAGGTAAGGTTGCCTGAGCCAGTTAGCACATACTAGGGGGGGGGGTAGGGAAGGGTGCCTGAGCCAGTTAGCACATACTAGGAGGGGGGGGTAGGGAAGGGTGCCTGAGCCAGTTAGCACATACTAGGGGGGGGTAGGGAAGGGTGCCTGAGCCAGTTAGCACATACTAGGGGGGGGTAGGGAAGGGTGCCTGAGCCAGTTAGCACATACTAGGGGGTAGGGAAGGGTGCCTGAGCCAGTTAGCACATACTAGGGGGGTAGGGAAGGGGCCTGAGTCAGTTAGCACATACTAGGGGGGGTAGGGAAGGGTGCCTGAGCCAGTTAGCACATACTAGGGGGGTAGGGAAGGGGCCTGAGCCAGTTAGCACATACTAGGGGGGGTAGGGAAGGGTGCCTGAGCCAGTTAGCACATACTAGGGGGGGTAGGGAAGGGTGCCTGAGCCAGTTAGCACATACTAGAGGGATAGGGAAGGGTGCCTGAGCCAGTTAGCACATACTAGGGGGGGGGAGGGAAGGGTGCCTGAGCCAGTTAGCACATACTAGGGGGGTAGGGAAGGGTGCCTGAGCCAGTTAGCACATACTAGGGGGGGGGGGTAGGGAAGGGTGCCTGAGCCAGTTAGCACATACTAGGGGGGGAGGGTAGGGAAGGGTGCCTGAGCCAGTTAGCACATACTAGGAGGGGGGGGTTGGGAAGGTGCCTGAGGCCAGCAAGCACACACTAAGACTCATGAGTCTTGTGCTGTCCTTAGAGTTCCGTCAGTCAGTGACGGGACTGACTCACTCACTCACTCACTCACTCACTCACTCACTCACTCACTCACTCACTCACTCACTCACTCTCACTCTCACTCTCACTCTCTGTCTCTGTCTCTGTCTCTGTTTCTGTCTCTCTCTCTCTCACTCACACACTCTCTCACACACTCTCTCACACACTCTCTCACACTCTCTCTCACACACTCTCTCACACACTCTCTCACACACTCTCTCACACACTCTCTCACACACTCTCTCACACACTCTCTCACACACTCTCTCACACACTCTCTCACTCACTCTCTCACACACTCTCTCACTCACTCTCTCACTCACTCTCTCACTCACTCTCTCACTCACTCTCTCACTCACTCTCTCACTCACTCTCTCACTCACTCTCTCACTCACTCTCTCACTCACTCTCTCACTCACTCTCTCACTCTCTCACTCTCTCACTCTCTCACTCTCTCACTCTCTCACTCTCTCACTCTCTCACTCTCTCACTCACTCACTCACTCACTCACTCACTCACTCACTCACTCACTCACTCACTCACTCACTCACTCACTCACTCTCTCACTCTCTCACTCTCTCACTCTCTCTGTCTCTGTCTCTGTCTCTGTCTCTGTCTCTGTCTGTCTCTGTCTCTGTCTCGCTCTCTCTCTCGCTCTCTCTCTCTCTCTCTCTCTCTCTCTCTCTCTCTCTCTCTGTCTCTGTCTCTCTCTCTCTCTCTCTCTCTCTCTCTCTCTCTCTCTCTTTTTCTCCCACTTCCTCTCTCTTTTTCTCTCTCTGTGTCGCCAGTATATATTACATGTGTCGCTGCTGTATGTATAATGTGTCATTATGTAGCAAAGGTCAGGATACGCGTCACTAATAGGGTGCTCAGTTTCAAGACACATGATACACCCTCACTCTGCAGGCAGTGAGGGGGGGGGGAATACAGTAGGCAGTGGGGGGGGATACAGTAGGCAGTGAGGGGGGGATACAGTAGGCAGTGATGAGGGGGATACAGTAGGCAGTGGGGGGATACAGTTGGCAGTGAGAGGGGGGATACAGTAGGCAGTGAGAGGGGGGGATACAGTAGGCAGTGAGGGGAGGGATACAGTAGGCAGTGAGAGGGGGGGATACAGTAGGCAGTGAGAGGGGGGGGATACAGTAGGCAGTGAGGGGAGGGATACAGTAGGCAGTGAGGGGGGATACAGTAGGCAGTGAGGGGGGGATACAGTAGGCAGTGAGGGGGGGATACAGTAGGCAGTGAGGGGGGGGGGGTACAGTAGGCAGTGAGAGGAGTGACAAACAGGCAAAAACAGTGTTCCAAGTCCACACACCTGACTAACAGGGAACAACAGTGCTCCAAGTCCACACCTGACTAACAGGGAAAAACAGTGCTCCTGGTCCACACCTGACTAACAGGGAACAACAGTGCCCCAAGTCCACACCTGACTAACAGGGAACAACAGTGCTCCAAGTCCACACCTGACTAACAGGGAACAACAGTGCTCCAAGTCCACACCTGACTAACAGGGAACAACAGTGCCCCAAGTCCACACCTGACTAACAGGGAACAACAGTGCTCCAAGTCCACACACCTGACTAACAGGGAACAACAGTGCTCCTTGTCCACACCTGACTAACAGGGAACAACAGTGCTCCAAGTCCACACACCTGACTAACAGGGAACAATAGTGCTCCAAGTCCACACCTGACTAACAGGGAACAACAGTACTCCAAGTCCACACACCTGACTAACAGGGGAACAACAGTGTTCCAAGTCCACACCTGACTAACAGGGAACAACAGTACTCCAAGTCCACACACCTGACTAACAGGGAACAACAGTGCTCCAAGTCCACACACCTGACTAACAGGGAACAACAGTGCTCCTGGTCCACACCTGACTAACAGGGAACAACAGTGCTCCAAGTCCACACCTGACTAACAGGGAACAACAGTGCTCCAAGTCCACACCTGACTAACAGGGAACAACAGTACTCCAAGTCCACACCTGACTAACAGGGAACAACAGTGTTCCAAGTCCACACACCTGACTAACAGGGAACAAAAGTGCTCCAAGTCCACACCTGACTAACAGGGAACAACAGTGCTCCAAGTCCACACCTGACTAACAGGGAACAACAGTGCTCCTGGTCCACACCTGACTAACAGGGAACAACAGTGCTCCTGGTCCACACCTGACTAACAGGGAACAACAGTGCTCCTGGTCCACACCTGACTAACAGGGAACAACAGTGCTCCTAGTCCACACCTGACTAACAGGGAACAACAGTGCTCCAAGTCCACACCTGACTAACAGGGAACAACAGTGCTCCAAGTCCACACCTGACTAACAGGGAACAACAGTGCTCCAAGTCCACACCTGACTAACAGGGAACAACAGTGCCCCTGGTCCACACCTGACTAACAGGGAACAACAGTGCTCCAAGTCCACACCTGACTAACAGGGAACAACAGTGCTCCAAGTCCACACCTGACTAACAGGGAACAACAGTGCTCCAAGTCCACACCTGACTAACAGGGAACAACAGTGCTCCTGGTCCACACCTGACTAACAGGGAACAACAGTGCCCCTGGTCCACACCTGACTAACAGGGAACAACAGTGCTCCTGGTCCACACCTGACTAACAGGGAACAACAGTGCCCCTCTTCCACACCTGACTAACAGGAAACAACAGTGCTCCAAGTCCACACCTGACTAACAGGAAACAACAGTGCTCCAAGTCCACACCTGACTAACAGGAAACAACAGTGCTCCTAGTCCACACCTGACTAACAGGGAATATAACCAACCCAGCAATACACTGATGGCTTTTGAAGTGGTCAGTTGGGAAAACTGGACGTCAGTCAATAGGGATAGAAGGGAAGGGAGATGGAATAAGGGGAAAAAGGGTAGGGGATGAGAGAGAGAATGGAAGGGATTAGGAAAAAGGTAAGGATGAGGTAGAAGATAAGGGAAGCAGGCAAAGATAAGGCAGAAGTCTTAAGGAGGTACAAGGGAGGGGGGTGAGGGATGTAGGGTGGATATGAGAGAGAAGGATGAGGATAATATAGGATAATATATTACGAATGCGATGCAAGGAGTAATGAGTGTAAGGAACAGAGGGAAAGAGGGAATGGGAGGAAGACTAGAGAAAGGAAAGGGAGAAAAGAGATGGGTAGATATTTAGAAGAAGGAAGATTGAGGAGCAGCAAATCGATGAGAGGAATAGAGTGGATTGGAACAGGTGAGGGAGAGAGAGCTGGGAGAGGGGAGAGAGAGCTGGGAGAGGGGAGAGAGAGCTGGGAGAGGGGAGGGAGAGCTGGGAGAGGGGAGAGAGGGCTGGGAGAGGGGAGGAAGAGCTGGGAGAGAGGAGGGAGAGCTGGGAGAGGGGAGAGAGAGAGCTGGGAGAGGGGAGAGAGAGCTGGGAGAGGGGAGGGAGAGCTGGGAGAGGGGAGAGAGAGAGCTGGGAGAGGGGAGAGAGAGAGCTGGGAGAGAGGAGAGAGAGAGCTGGGAGAGGGGAGAGAGAGCTGGGAGAGGGGAGGGAGAGAGCTGGGAGAGGGGAGAGAGAGAGCTGGGAGAGGGGGGAGAGAGCTGGGAGAGGGGGAGAGAGATGGGCGGCTGGGAGAGGGGGAGAGAGATGGGCGGCTGGGAGAGGGGGAGAGAGAGCTGGGAGAGGGGAGGGAGAGCTGGGAGAGGGGAGGGAGAGCTGGGAGAGGGAGAGAGAGAGCTGGGACAGGGGAGGGAGAGCTGGGACAGGGGAAGGAGAGCTGGGAGAGGGGAGGGAGAGCTGGGAGAGGGGAGGGAGAGCTGGGAGAGGGGAGGGAGAGCTGGGAGAGGGGAGAGAGAGCTGGGAGAGGGGAGAGGGAGAGATGGGAGAGGGGGAGAGAGAGCTGGGAGAGGGGAGAGAGAGCTGGGAGAGGGGAGAGAGAGCTGGGAGAGGGGAGAGAGAGCTGGGAGCGGGGAGAGAGAGCTGGGAGAGGGGAGAGAGAGCGCTGGGAGAGGGGAGAGAGAGCGCTGGGAGAGGGGAGAGAGAGCGCTGGGAGAGGGGAGAGAGAGCTGGGAGAGGGGAGAGAGAGCTGGGAGAGGGGAGAGAGAGCTGGGAGAGGGGAGAGAGAGCTGGGAGAGGGGAGAGAAAGCTGGGAGAGGGGAGAGAGAGCTGGGAGAGGGGGAGAGAGAGCTGGGAGAGGGGGAGAGAGAGCTGGGAGAGGGGGAGAGAGAGCTGGGAGAGGGGGAGAGAGAGCTGAGAGAGGGGGAGAGAGAGCTGGGAGAGGGGGAGAGAGAGCTGGGAGAGGGGGAGAGAGAGCTGGGAGAGGGGGAGAGAGCTGGGAGAGGGGAGAGAGAGCTGGGAGAGGGGAGAGAGGGGAGGGAGAGCTGGGAGAGCTGGGAAAGGGGAGGGAGAGCTGGGAGAGGGAGAGAGAGAGCTGGGATAGGGGAGGGGGGGAGGGAGGAGTGGATCAACATATATTACAATGTTGTTGACTTTGTTGACGAAATTCAAACTCATATTTTCTTGTGTATTTGTAAAGAAAATATGACGCGTTAAGGAAAAATATCGAGAATTAGGGGAAAATTTGGCGAGTTTGGGGAAAAATATGTGGAGTTGGGGGAAAATAGTGCGAGTTAGAAGAAAATATTTCGAGTTTGGGGGAAAAAAAGGAAGAAAAGTGGCAAGTTAGGGAAATTGTCCTCGAAATTAAGTACCAAGAACACAGTAATTATATACATACACATGTTATGTTATATACATATACACGTATATGTTATATTCACACATGTACTCACCTAGTTATACTTGCGGGGGTTGAACTCTGGCTCTTTGGTCCCGCTTCTCAACTGTCAATCAACTGGTGTACAGATTCCTGAGCCTACTGGGCTCTATCATATCTACATTTGACGCTGTGAATGGAGTCAGCCTCCACCACATCACTGCCTAATGCATTCCATTTATTAACTACTCTGACACTGAAAAAGTTCTTTCTAACGTCCCAGTGGCTCATTTGGGTACTCAGTTTCCACGTGTGTCCCCTTGTTCGCGTACCATCCGTGTTGAATAGTTTGTCCTTATCTAGGCTGTCAATACCTCTGAGAATTTGTGTGTGTGAGTGTGGGTGTGTGCGTGTGTGTGTTTTTTTTTTTTTTTTTTTTTTTTTTTTACATGCAAGCATGCGTATAACGTACAAGAAAAACAGAACAAATATAACATAGAACAAAAGTACAAAGCACACATATGTACAAGGACAAAGGAACAAATCAATAGAAGACCAGCCAGAAGGGCTGACCACAAAAAAATGCATATACAAACAATACACAATTAGTAACACAGTGTAATACAAACATAAGGGAAAACCCCAGGACAAAATGCACACAAAGCAAGCCTGCTAACACCTCAAACACATTCAGAGAGGCGAGAAACATACAAGAATAAGGACAATAACAATAAAGAAAACAGATCCGCCATAACAAACGGAAGGCAAAACATAAAGAGCA
This sequence comes from Procambarus clarkii, assembly GCF_040958095.1. Lineage (NCBI taxonomy): Eukaryota > Metazoa > Arthropoda > Malacostraca > Decapoda > Cambaridae > Procambarus > Procambarus clarkii. The sequence continues at coordinate 16,844,058 of NC_091224.1, read as the reverse complement.
CACGCCAACAGCCAGAAGGGCACACAATATGACAAGTGCACACGACATCCATAACCAAACACACAAGCGCATAGGAACCGCACACCCCCCCACGAGCCATACAAAAAAACCCACAAAACAAACCGGAGCACGCAGGAACTGGGAAACAATACCCACCCCACCCACTCACATACACACCCCACAACCAGGCAACACAAAATACATAGAAATCACTTGCGAGGAACAACGTGAGAAACGTACTTCTCCGGGAACAGCTCACGAGGATATTTCGACTTGTAAGCTTCCCAGACGAGATCTTCAAGGTCGGTAGGGTTTTTGATCCCCCGCGCTCGAGCGGGTATCATAAACTCGGGAACATCTATATCTGGCGGCATCGGCCAATGCCTAAGGTCACTGACGCAAGTCGCATAATGAGGCTGGGGAGCGCCAACCACGCCCCTCGAGGAAGCAGATGACACCGGAGAAGTGGACGAGGGACGCCGAGCCTGCCACGCCTTCGCCATCGGAGCAGGTGTCGGACGCTGAGACGATAGCACCTCCACGGATACCGCAGGAGACACGGACGGGACTGCAGGAAACGGAAGAGGCCGCAAGACCGCTGCCGAGGAAACGGGCAACGAGGAAGGGGCCACAGAACATCCAGAGCGAGCATCCTTTCGCAACATCACCACCAGGCCACCCCGCTCACCACCAACTACAGCAGGGGGAACCACCGCCCACGAAGAACCGGAGCCATCCGACGCAGGCAACGCACCTGAAGCAGGATCCTCGGACACCGGACCAGAGGTTGAGGCCGAAACGCCGGCACCGGCATCCTCAGGCAAGTGTACCTCCGCCACCACCGTAGTGTGCACCACATCCGGAGCCACCCCACCGTCAACGGAAGGACGACACTCGTCGAATTCGCCAACTTCAGCCCACACAGAAGAACGCCGGGAACGCTTAGGCTCGGGCCGCCCATCATCAGACCCGGAGGCAGACTCAGCGACCCGCGCAGCACCAACCGAGCGAACCGACGCACGCCGCAGCACGGCAGCCTCCTCAACCACACGGGGCACCAGGCCAGGCACAGGAGGGAATTCCGGATCCACCTCAGCTCCCAGCACAGCCGGAACAGACGGCGAGGGTGCAGGGACCGGGACAGACACAGCAGAGGAAGAACTGGAAGACGAGGGGACCGAGCAAACGGCAGGCGGAAGAGGCTCAGGGACACCAGCTGGAGCACTAGGCGAGGACACAACCTCCGGAGGAGATGCGGCAACAACAGGGGGCGCAACAGGCGGAGCAACAGCTGCTACAGAGGGCACCTCCGCAGCCGAAGAGACGTCCATACCCACCGAATCATCCCCCACAGGAAGGGGCGGAAAATCCTCCTCACTGAAGAGGTTCACTGGTGCAACAGGAGGCGCAGAACAGTCAGCAGCCTGATGGCCCAAAAGACCACAACGATAACACGTCCGCGGCTGACGGGCGTAAAACACCCGAACGTTGTACCCCATAAGGCGCACAGAGGACGGAATATCCGCCCGGAGTCTCATGCCCAGGGTGCGAATGTTAGACCTCACACCCTTAAGAGGACTAGAAGACACCACGTTCACTCTCACACTAACAACTGCGCCAAACCGGCCGAAATACCGCCGTAGCAGAGCCTCTGGAAACTCCAAGGGAGCCCCATGCACACTGATGTAAGTAAGTGCACCACTTCTATCCGAGAGGGTGACAGTGCCCGCACCATCCGGCAGGGGCAGTGTCCGCCCCTCGTATCGCCGGAGAAAATCGCGATACGCCGCCTCCTCTGCAAACTTCACGATGGCCCTACGGGCCGTTACCAACTCTACCCCATAAATCGCAAACACAGGGACAGAGAGCAGTTCACAAGCCAGGGCAATCTCCGGGTAACCAGCCCGCACAGAGAACTCTAGTCCCACAGACTGAGCCCGGACGACTGGGGGTAGAGGGACCCCCATCGTAACGCCACGTCAGCACAGGCGAGCAGACACACACCCGCCCCCAACCGGCCGAAACGGGCAAACAACACCAAACTGCTGGAGCGCCGATTCAACACGTCTGCCCCGCACCGAAGCTAGGGCCAGCTTGTGTGTGTTTGTATGTGTGTGTCTGTATGTGTCTGTGTGTATGTGTTAGAGATACATATATGTTGAAGCCATAATACAGGAAAAATAAATTGGTTAGAAAGGCGGGGTCCAAGAGCTAACAGCTCGGTTCTATAGGTAAAAATAGGCAATACAAATAGAAAATATACAACTCGAACCAACCCCACACAACCATCTACCCCCCCACAACCATCTACCACCCCCACACAACCATCTACCCCCCCACAACCATCTACCACCCCACACAACCATCAACCACCACCACACAACCCTCTACCACCCCCACACAACCATCTACCACCCCCACACAACCATCTACCACCCCCACAACCATCAACCACCACCACACAACCCTCTACCACCCCCACACAACCATCTACCACCCCACACAACCATCTACCACCCCCACACAACCATCTACCACCCCCACAACCATCTACCACCCCCACACAACCATCAACCACCACCACACAACCCTCTACCACCCCCACACAACCATCTACCACCCCCACACAACCATCTACCACCCCCACAACCATCTACCACCCCCACACAACCATCTACCACCCCCACACAACCATCTACCCCCCCACAACCATCTACCACCCCCATACAACCATCTACCCCCACAACCATCTACCACCCCCACACAACCATCTACCACCCCCACACAACCATCTACCCCCCCACAACCATCTACCACCCCCACACAACCATCTACCCCCCACAACCATCTACCACCCCCACACAACCATCTACCACCCCCACACAACCATCTACCACCCCTACACAACCATCTACCCCCCCCCACAACCATCTACCACCCCCACACAACCATCTACCCCCCACAACCATCTACCACCCCACACAACCATCAACCACCCCCACACAACCATCAACCACCCCCACACAACCATCTACCAACCCCACACAACCATCTACCACCCCACACAACCATCAACCACCCCCAACACAACCATCTACCACCCCACACAACCATCAACCACCCCCACACAACCATCTACCAACCCCACACAACCACCTACCACCCCACACAACCATCTACCACCCCACACAACCATCTACCACCCCCCACACAACCATCTACCACCCCCACACAACCATCTACCACCCCCACACAACCATCTACCACCCCCACACAACCATCTACCACCCCCACACAACCATCTACCACCCCCACACAACCACCAAACAGTCACCACCATCCCGTCAAGATTTAGACACAAATCACCTCCCAGGTCTCAGGCAACTATAATTGCTCCATGCATAAAACAGGGAAGACTTCTTAATAAAGGTTCCTTTAAAGGTCACTTGGAAACGCTGCTATGGATATCACCCTTATCCAGGGGTACAGAGAACAATAGAAAACCCTTGACCATCTCCAGGAGTGGGGCAGATGAATGGCTGTTAGAGTTCAATCTCGACAAAGTGTAAGTCAATGAGGATTGAAAAATGGGTAAAAATAGAACACCTGAAGGTATATTGAATGATTTCTACGTTAGTTGTACGTTGTTTTGGGTTAGGTAGAGTGAGAGCTGGATATATATAGCTATATTCACTGGTATAAATGTAGTGACAAAGAAATGTCTATTTGATAAGTACCAATGAACCGTGGTTACTCTACCAGAGCAAGTAGAAGATAATCTACCAGAGGTAGTACAAGACAGTCTACCAGAGCAAGTAGAACACAATCTACCACAGGTAGTACAAGACAATCTACCAGATAAATGCAAGACAATCTACCAGAGGTGGTTCAAGAATTCTACTTAAGCGGGCCAGACTACGGCAGTTCAATGCTCTAGAAGTCGTCAACAGGTAAACAGGTGATCATCAACAGGTAATCGTTAACAGGAAGACTGACAAATATACAACACACAAATTGTTAATCATCAAACACACAAACAGGGAATCTTCAACAGGGAACTCCTAAACAGGCAAACAGACAATTCTCCAACAAACAAACAGTGTATCATCAACAAAAACAAAATAATTACAAACAAAACCCAGGCAATTACCAGCAAACAAACCCCATAAATCATCAAGAGGACCCGCCTCAACAGAGGGGTATAAACAAAAGGGGATTTCATCCACAGGTAAAGAGGAACTAACTCATCAACTCATCAACAGGTACACACACATATATCATGATGATACTAATCTACCAAAGGGGATAATGTGTACTCACACATCATCCCTCGATGAATTAACATGTAACAATTTCCCATTTGCGAACGGTGTTAATCATGCTCTTTGTGTGAGTGATCAGTTGCCCGTGTAGAGGGATGATAACATTATCAATTATTCATATTGCTGTCGTTTTATAAAAGGTGAGAAATTACATTATTTTATTAATAATAGATTTATTGAGAAATTAAATTATTTTATTAATAATAGATTTATTGAGAAATTAAATTATTTTATTAATAATAGATTTATTGAGAAATTAAATTATTTTATTAATAATAGATTTATTGAGAAATTAAATTATTTTATTAATAATAGATTTATTGAGAAATTAAATTATTTTATTAATAATAGATTCGTTCAGAAATTACGTTATTTTATTGATAATAGATTTATTGAAAAATTACATTATTTTATTGATAATAGATTTATTGAAAAATTACATTATTTTATTAATAATAGATTCATTGAAAAATTACATTATTTTATTAATTAACAGATTAATTGAGAAATTACATTATTTTATTAATAACAGATATTGATTAATTTAACATGAGGTTAAATGTATGACTATATATTTCAAAAGGGGGGGAGAGGGGGGGGGGATATATGTATCGTGGTATGTACTTCGTTTCTCAGTATGTGTTCACTGGTAGTTTATTTTTTTAGTCTCGAGTCATTTGTGTGTGTCTATTTACGAAACCGGTACATCTTTCCTCAAACACGGTGGCGAAGTTTACATTAAGCACTTTTGACCATGCCGAAGCTCAGTCGATTAAGGCAGCGTCTGGGATGCTCTCGGACGCAGGTTCGAATCCTCGTCACGGCCCTTGTGGATTTGTTCATTTACATTAAACAGTTTATGAGTTCCGAAGTGCTATACGAGGTCAACTATATATATATATATATATATATATATATATATATATATATATATATATATATATATATATATATATATAAAGTTTCAACTATATGTATATAAGTTTCAAAGTTCGTAAACTTTTTAATAAATACACACTTTGTCGCCGTGATCAACGAAAAGATGAACAGGTTTCGTACATGACACATAAATGATTGGTGAATTCCGCAGGCCACAGAATCGTGTTCAGGACTAAAATATTCTCGCTGGTTGGTCAGTAAGGGAATGTGGTGGTCTAAATGTTCTCGCTGGTTGGTCAGTAAGGGAATGTGGTGGTCTAAATGTTCTCGCTGGTTGGTCAGTAAGGGAATGTGGTGGTCTAAATGTTCTCGCTGGTTGGTCAGTAAGGGAATGTGGTGGTCTAAATGTTCTCGCTGGTTGGTCAGTAAGGGAATGTGGTGGTCTAAATATTCTCGCTGGTTGGTCAGTAAGGGAATGTGGTGGTCTAAATGTTCTCGCTGGTTGGTCAGTAAGGGAATGTGGTGGTCTAAATGTTCTCGCTGCTTGGTCAGTAAGGGAATGTGGTGGTCTAAATATTCTCGCTGCTTGGTCAGTAAGGGAATGTGGTGGTCTAAATGTTCTCGCTGGTTGGTCAGTAAGGGAATGTGGTGGTCTAAATGTTCTCGCTGGTTGGTCAGTAAGGGAATGTGGTGGTCTAAATATTCTCGCTGGTTGGTCAGTAAGGGAATGTGGTGGTCTAAATGTTCTCGCTGGTTGGTCAGTAAGGGAATGTGGTGGTCTAAATATTCTCGCTGGTTGGTCAGTAAGGGAATGTGGTGGTCTAAATGTTCTCGCTGCTTGGTCAGTAAGGGAATGTGGTGGTCTAAATGTTCTCGCTGCTTGGTCAGTAAGGGAATGTGGTGGTCTAAATGTTCTCGCTGCTTGGTCAGTAAGGGAATGTGGTGGTCTAAATGTTCTCGCTGCTTGGTCAGTAAGGGAATGTGGTGGTCTAAATGTTCTCGCTGGTTGGTCAGTAAGGGAATGTGGTGGTCTAAATGTTCTCGCTGCTTGGTCAGTAAGGGAATGTGGTGGTCTAAATATTCTCGCTGGTTGGTCAGTAAGGGAATGTGGTGGTCTAAATGTTCTCGCTGGTTGGTCAGTAAGGGAATGTGGTGGTCTAAATGTTCTCGCTGCTTGGTCAGTAAGGGAATGTGGTGGTCTAAATGTTCTCGCTGGTTGGTCAGTAAGGGAATGTGGTGGTCTAAATATTCTCGCTGGTTGGTCAGTAAGGGAATGTGGTGGTCTAAATATTCTCGCTGGTTGGTCAGTAAGGGAATGTGGTGGTCTAAATGTTCTCGCTGGTTGGTCAGTAAGGGAATGTGGTGGTCTAAATGTTCTCGCTGCTTGGTCAGTAAGGGAATGTGGTGGTCTAAATGTTCTCGCTGCTTGGTCAGTAAGGGAATGTGGTGGTCTAAATATTCTCGCTGGTTGGTCAGTAAGGGAATGTGGTGGTCTAAATATTCTCGCTGGTTGGTCAGTAATGGAATGTGGTGGTCTAAATATTCTCGCTGGTTGGTCAGTAAGGGAATGTGGTGGTCTAAATGTTCTCGCTGGTTGGTCAGTAAGGGAATGTGGTGGTCTAAATGTTCTCGCTGGTTGGTCAGTAAGGGAATGTGGTGGTCTAAATGGCCCTTCAGAGGCTAATTGGCCTTAAGTCCTACTAGATATCTATTTTCAACATGACAAATGCACACAACGATTAAGCAACGTTAAATCAACGTTATGTTTGTACAAAGGAACATATATCGTTGTGTGTGTGTGTGTGTGTGTGTGTGTGGGTGTGTGTGTGTTAGTGTGTGTGTGTGGGTGTGTGTGTGTGTGTGTGTGTGTGTTAGTGTGTGTGTGTTAGTGTGTGTGTGTTAGTGTGTGTGTGTGGGTGTGTGTGTGTGTGTGTGGGTGTGTGTGTGTGTGTGTGTGTGTGTGTGTGTGTGTGTGTGTGTGTGTGTGTGTGTGTGTGAGTGTGTGTGTGTTAGTGTGTGTGTGTTAGTGTGTGTGTGTGTGTGTTAGTGTGTGTGTGTGTGGGTGTGTGTGTGTGTGTGTGTGTGTGTGTGTGTGTGTGTGTGTGTGTGTGTGTGTGTGTGTGTGTGTGTGTGAGTGTGTGTGTGTTAGTGTGTGTGTGTTAGTGTGTGTGTGTTAGTGTGTGTGTGTGTGTGTTAGTGTGTGTGTTAGTGTGTGTGTTGGAAATACGGATTTCACCCGTAAGACCTACGCTATACTACAACCAGCACACAACCTAACTACAACCTCCTTTTAATGTTGTAACAATATTGTATTAAGGTAAAAGTTATACAAATAACTTTTGTACTACCTGTATGTGTGTGTGTATGTGTGTGTACTTCCCTATATGTGCCTGCAGGATCGAGCTCTATTTCTTGGACCCCATTTTTCTGCTCGTTGGTTGTCTAATGCATTGACTCCTGGCCTATTTCCCCTATCATACCTGCGTTACTTGTGTGTGTGTGGGTGTCTGTCTGTCTGTCTGCTTGTGTGTGTGTGTGTGTGTGTGTGTGTGTGTGTGTGTGTCTGTCTGTCTGTTTGTGTGTGTGTGTGTGTGTGTGTGTGTGTGTGTGTGTGTGTGTGTGTCTGTCTGTCTGTTTGTGTATGTGTGTGTGTGTAGGTGTGTGGGTGTGTGGGTGTGTGTCTGTCTGTCTGTCTGTCTGTCTGTCTGTCTGTCTGTCTGTCTGTCTGTGTGTGTGTGTGTGTGTGTGTGTGTGTGTGTGTCTGTCTGTCTGTGTGTGTGTGTGTGTGTGTGTGTGTGTGTGTGTGTGTGTGTCTGTCTGTCTGTCTGTTTGTGTATGTGTGTGTGTGTGTGTGTGTGTGTGTGTGTACTCACCTAGTTGTACTCACCTAATTGTGTTTGCGGGGGTTGAGCTCTGGCTCTTTGGTCCCGCCTCTCAACCGTCAATCAACAGGTGTACAGATTCCTGAGCCTATCGGGCTCTGTCATATCTACACTTGAAACTGTATGGAGTGAGCCTCCACCACATCACCCCCTAATGCATTCCATTTGTCAACCACTCTGACACTAAAAAAGTTCTTTCTAATATCTCTGTGGCTCATTTGGGCACTCAGTTTCCACCTGTGTCCCCTTGTGCGTGTTCCCCTTGTGTTAAATAGACTGTCTTTATCTACCCTATCAATCCCCTTCAGAATCTTGAATGTGGTGATCATGTCCCCCCTAACTCTTCTGTCTTCCAGCGAAGTGAGGTTTAATTCCCGTAGTCTCTCCTCGTAGCTCATACCTCTCAGCTCGGGTACTAGTCTGGTAGCAAACCTTTGAACCTTTTCCAGTTTAGTCTTATCCTTGACTAGATATGGACTCCATGCTGGGGCTGCATACTCCAGGATTGGCCTGACATATGTGGTATACAAAGTTCTGAATGATTCTTCTGAATGATACACAAGTTTCTGAATGCCGTTCGTATGTTGGCCAGCCTGGCATATGCCGCTGATGTTATCCGCTTGATATGTGCTGCAGGAGACAGGTCTGGCGTGATATCAACCCCCAAGTCTTTTTCCTTCTCTGACTCCTGAAGAATTTCCTCTCCCAGATGATACCTTGTATCTGGCCTCCTGCTCCCTACACCTATCTTCATTACATTACATTTGGTTGGGTTAAACTCTAACAACCATTTGTTCGACCATTCCTTCAGTTTGTCTAGGTCTTCTTGAAGCCTCAAACAGTCCTCTTCTGTTTTAATCCTTCTCATAATTTTAGCATCGTCCGCAAACATTGAGAGAAATG
>NC_091224.1:16822572-16830072 GCF_040958095.1 Procambarus clarkii | reverse complement strand
AGAAACAGGATGGGTCCAAGTACAGAGCCCTGTGGGACTCCGCAGGTGACATCTCGCCATTCTGATGTCTCCTCCCTCACAGTTACTCGTTGTTTCCTGTTGCTTAGTTAATCCCATATCCACTGGAGCACCTTACCTTTCAATCCTGCCTGTTGCTCCAACTTTTGTATGAACCTTTTGTGAGGCACTGTGCCGAAGGCTTTCTGACAGTCCAAGAAAATATAATCTATCCACCCTTCTCTTTTTTGCCTAATTTTTCCCACCTGATTGTAGAGTTCTATTAAGCCTGTGAGGCACGATTTACCATCCATGAACCCATGCTGGTGGTGTGTTACAAAGCTATTTCCCTCCAGATGTTCTACGAGCCTTTTCCTCACGATCTTCTCCATCATCTTGCATGGTATACAAGTTAGAGAAACTGGCCTGTAGTTCAGCGCCTCTTGCCTGTCCCCCTTTTTGTATATTGGGATTACATTAGCTGTCTTCCAATTATTCGGTAGGTCTCCTGTTTCCAGTGACCTTTTATACACCATAGAGAGTGGCACACTTTGCCCCTCTGCATCCTCTTTTAGTATCCATGGTGAGATTCATTCAGGCCCAACAGCCTTTGTCACATTCAGCTCCAACAAATTCCTTTTGACCTCATCACTAGCGAGGTCAAGTTCCTCCAAGGTTGCTTGGTTTGCCTCCTCGTCATTTAGTACAGGGGCTTCTCCTTGCTCTATTGTAAAGACCTCCTGTTATCTCTTGTTAGTTCTTCACACACCTCTTTGTCATTCTCTGTGTATCTGTTCTCCCCTTTTCTCAGTTTCATCACTTGTTCCTTCACTGCTGTTTTCTTCCTGATGTGGCTGTGGAGCAGTTTTGGTTGGGTCTTGGCTTTACTCGCGATGTAATTTTCATACTGTCTCTCTGCTTCCCTCCTCACTCTGAGGTACTCATTCACGGCCCTTTGGTATCTCTCCCTGCTCTCTGGTGTTCTGTTGTTCCTGTAGTTTCACCGTGTTCTTGTACTCAATTGCTTCGCTACCTTATATTCCTGGTTGAACCACGGATTCTTCTGTCGCTTTTTATTTTTCTCCTTTTGGGCCGGGATAAACCTGTCTGCAGCCTCCTGACACTTCTGAGTGACATAATCCATCATATCCTGTACAGTCTTTTCTCTGAGTTCTGTTTCCCATGGTATTCCCATTAGGAAGTTCCTCATCTTGTCATATTTTCCTCTTCGGTTATTTAGCCTTTTCCTTTCCGATCCCATTCTTGGATAGGTTATCCCTACTTCTACCAGATACTCAAATATCAATACACTGTGGCCACTCATTCCTATGGGGGCTTCGTATTTGACTTCCCATATTTACCTTGAATGAGTCAAAAATATCAGGTTGAGATTAGCTGGTTCGTCATTGCCTGTCATTCTTGTGGGTCCCTTGACATGGTGGCTCAGAAAGTTTCTTGTTGCCACTTCCAAGAGTTTAGCTCTCCATGTATCTACACCTCCATGTGGGTCCCCATTCTCCCAGTCTATCTTTCCATGGTTGAAGTCGTTCATGATTAAGATTCTAGATCCGTTCCTGCAGACAACTGAAGCTGCTCTCTCTATTATATTATTGGTTGCCATGTTGTTCCTATCAAACTCCTGTCTGGGTCTTTTGTCATTTAAAGGAGGGTTGTAAATGACTGCCACTATTATCTTAGGTCCACCCATTGCCATGGTTCCTATTATGTAGTCTTTGAATCTTTCACAGACCGGAATTTCCATTTCTTCAAAACTTCAGTACTTATTTTTGAGCAGGGCCACTCCTCCTTCTCCTCTCCCTTCCTTCTCTTTCCTTACTATACAGTAGTCCTTTGGAAACACTGCATTTGTTATGATGCCTGACAATTTCGTTTCTGTGAGGCCTATTTCATCTGGGTTTTCTTCCTGCGCCATTTCGACCAGTTCACTTGCTTTATCAGTAATCCCATCGATGTTTGAGTACATTACCTTGAAGCTCACTTTCCTATATCCATTATCACACACCCTCCCCACTAGTGTAGGAAGCCGTTCCATGGGCAGGGCTACCTGGGTAGGCTCATCCTCCTGTGGGGTAGTTACCAGGGGTTTGGAGGGAGGTGGGGTGGGGGGATTGAAGGCTTAGTGTGTGCACTCTTCTAATTGTGCTTGCGGGGCTGAGCTCTGGCTCTTTGGTCCCGCCTCTCAACCGTCAATCAACAGGTGTTCAGGTTCTTGAGCCTATTGGACTCTATCACGGGAAACTGTGTATGGAGTCAGTCTCCACCACATCACTTCCTAATGCATTCCATTTGTCAACCACTCTGACACTAAAAAAGTTCTTTCTAATATCTCTGTGGCTCATTTGGGCACTCAGTTTGCACTGTGTGTGTGTGTGTGTGTGTGTGTGTGTGTGTATGTGTGTGTGTAGTGTGTGTGTAGTGTGTGTGTGTAGTGTGTGTGTAGTGTGTGTGTAGTGTGTGTGTGTAGTGTGTGTGTGTGTGTGTGTGTGTGTGTGTGTGTGTGTGTGTGTGTGTGTGTGTGTGTGTGTAGTATGTGTGTGTGTGTGTGTAGTATGTGTGTGTGTGTGTGTGTGTGTATAGTATGTGTGTGTGTGTGTGTGTGTGTATAGTATGTGTGCGTGTGTGTGTGTGTGTGTGTGTGTGTGTATAGTATGTGTGCGTGTGTGTGTGTATAGTTGTGTTGGTGCCTTGAAAATAATAACAAGAGGGCATGACCGTAGCAGACGCAGGTAACACACCGAGGAAGTATAGTGGACGATACGACCCCGGCCCGGCAGGTCTCAGACTACCCCGCTGATGGCTATTATAAGAGACATAAAGAGAGGGGGAGATAAGGTAAATGACGGTGCGTGTGGCAGAGCCCCCTTACATGGGACGGTGATGGTGGTTGTGGGACACTGTTATACTGTCCGCGAGCTCCACTATTGTGTGGGGTTTATACGCCCCCTTCTTGATGGGGTCTGTGGCCCCTGATGGATCAAGGGGAAGGGGGGGGTTATGCTCCCCTATTGTCAGGGGGGGTCTGGGGTCCCTGATGGTAGGCAGAAGAGTGCTATACTACTCTTGTCGCACGTTATTAAAAATTTATGTGTGTCGGCTCCAGCGATACTCACAGCTACAGGTAAAGAGGGATGTGTGTGTGTGTGTGTGTGTGTGTGTGTGTGTGTGTGTGTGTGTGTGTGTGTGTGTGTGTGTGTGTGTGTGTATGTGGGTGTGTGTGTACTCACCTAATTGTACTCACCAAATTGTGCTTGCGGGGGTTGAGCTTTGGCTCTTTGGTCCCGCCTCTCAACTGTCAATCAACTGGTGAACAGATTCCTGAGCCTACTGGGCTCTATCATATCTACATTTGAAACTGTGTATGGAGTCAGTCTCCACCACATCACTTCCTAGTGCATTCCATTTATTAACTACTCTGACACTGAAAAAATTCTTTCTAACGTCTCTGTGGCTCATCTGGGTACTAAGTTTCCACCTGTGTCCCCTTGTTCGTGTTCCACCCGTGCTGAAGAGTTTGTCTTTGTCCACCCTGTCAATTCCCCTGAGAATTTTGTAGGTGGTTATCATGTCTCCCCTTACTCTTCTGTTTTCCAGGGATGTGAGGTTCAGCTCCTTTAGCCTTTCCTCGTAGCTCAATCTTCTCAGTTCCGGGACGAGCCTGGTGGCATACCGCTGAATCTTCTCTAACTTTGTCTTGTGTTTAACTAGGTATGGACTCCAGGCTGGAGCTGCATACTCCAGGATTGGTCTTACATAAGTGGTATACAGGGTTCTGAAAGATTCCTTACACAAGTTTCTGAAGGCAGTTCTTATGTTGGCCAGTCTAGCATATGCCGCTGATGATATTCTTTTGATGTGGGCCTCTGGGGACAGGTTCGGTGTGATATCAACCCCCAGATCCTTCTCTCTATTTGACTCTTGCAGGATTTCCCCTCCCAGATGATACCTTGTGTTCAGCCTCCTGCTCCGTTCGCCTAATTTCATCACCTTATACTTTCCCGAGTTGAACTTTAGCAGCCATTTTCTAGACCATTCCTCCAGTTTATCCAGGTCATCCTGTAGTCTCTGTCTATCTTCATCCGTCTTGATTCTTCTCATAATTTTTGCATCATCAGCAAACATCGAGAGGAATGAGTCTATACCCTCTGGAAGATCGTTCACATATATTAGAAACAGGATGGGTCCAAGTACTGAGCCCTGTGGGACTCCGCTGGTGACATCTCGCCACTCTGATGTCTCCCCCCTCACCGTTACTCGCTGTTTCCTGTTGCTTAAGTACTCCCTTATTCACTGGAGCACCTTCCCTTTTACTCCTGCCTGTTGCTCCAACTTTTTTAACAGCCTTTTATGGGGTACTGTGTCAAAGGCTTTTTGGCAATCCAGGAAAATGCAGTCGGCCCACCCTTCTCTTTCCTGCCTAATTTTCGTTGCCTGGTCATAAAATTCTATTAAACCTGTGAGGCACGATTTACCATCCCTGAACCCATGTTGGTGGTGCGTTACAAAGTTATTTCCCTCCAGATGCTCTACGAGCCTTTTCCTCACGATCTTCTCCATCACCTTGCATGGTATACAAGGTGATGGAGAAGTACAATACAAACTGTGTGTGTGTGTGTGTGTGTGTTGGTATGTATTTTATAATAATAATGCTTTCCTTTCCAGTATATATATATATATATATATATATATATATATATATATATATATATATATATATATATATATATATATATATATATATGTCGTACCTAGTAGCCAGAACTCACTTCTCAGCCTACTATTCAAGGCCCGATTTGCCTAATAAGCCAAGTTTTCCTGAATTAATATATTTACTATAATTTTTTTCTTATGAAATGATAAAGCTACCCTTTTCACTATGTATGAGGTCAATTTTTTTTTATTGGAGTTAAAATTAACGTAGATATATGACCGAACCTAACCAACCCTACCTAACCTAACCTAACCTATATATATAGGCTAGGTTAGGTTAGGTTAGGTTAGGTAGCCAAAAAAAGCTAGGTTAGGTTAGGTTAGGTAGGTTAGGCAGACGAAAAAACATTAATTCATGAAAACTTGGCTTATTAGGCAAATCGGGCCTTGCATAGTAGGCTGAGAAGTGAGTTCTGGCTACTAGGTACGACATATATATATATATATATATATATATATATATATATATATATATATATATATATATATATATATATATATACTGGTGGAGAGCACTCTACTAGTCACATGACTTAGTCCAGTTAATGGAAGGTGACCTTTGAGGTTAAGCAATAGCAGAGACCATTCTGAATGAGCACAATGATGGTTTGTGATGAAGTTAGCTGCTAAACCCCCCTCAACCTTTCCTGAAATTAGAGCTAGCTCACTTTGTGCAGGAATGGTATTTGTTGCGCTTTGTAGGAGTTGTCCCAAGCATGTAGTGTTGTGTTATGAAGGTGAGGTGTTTGTGCTTGGATATAGTGACACAGAGGCTTGGAGCAGGATAAATATGTTCTTTTCCTTCAAGACAAATCTTTGTTTATTCCTAAACTTTGGCTGTCAACATATTTTTCATCTACTTCTGTGCCAACTTTCCATGAAAACTTTTTGTTTTTTTTATCAGCTGATATCGTGTTGTTGATATCAAAGTTTGGATATGTATTCTCACGCCAACATGCAACCTCTTGAATGTTTCAGTACTGGAAAACATTTGACAGTGAGGTGGTCAATTGTGGAATTTTTTTACCTGATCGTCTGTCAAGGCTAAACAAAAAAATTGATTTTGCTTTGCGCTTATTCATAGATCTGCGTGTGCTTTTGCTTATTTGTTGATACACCTTGTGATGTTTTGATCAACGTGGCTGTTATACATTACAAAAAAACCTTTTGTACAGGGGAAAAAAAAGTCTGATTCCTTTCCGTTTTAATTTGTGACCTACGCTCTGCCTTTCTTTATTGTTTTAATATTATTGTTATCCTCTACAGTGATTAGTATTTTATGTTGTATTCTATTCGCTGGTAGTTTCTCTGTGTCTGTCTGTCTGTTATGCGATATATACGAAACTGTCTCTATTTTCCGCTTGTTACAACTTGTAATAAAGTTGTTACATCTTGGCTTAACGTGTTTATGACGTATTAGAACGTTGTTACAACTTGCTATATTGGTTGTTATAACTGGTTAGGAGGTGTTAGAACTTGTTCGAACGTTGTACCAACGTCGTAGTTTCGGTGTGTGTTGTGCTGGATACCTTACTGGGAGCCTCGGGGCAGTTCTCTGGCTGCGTGCAAGGTTACCATTACCATAAATGAGAACAGGTTAGGCTAGATATTTTTGTGTTTTCAAAACTAAAATTATATTGCGATGTTTTCACAAGATTGTGCGTCGCGAGGCGGAGAGAGAGAGAGCAAACATCATTGAAGTATGTAAACGGATAAGAGGAAATATATGATGTTTTTAAATCTATCAACACAAAATAGAACTCGAAACAATGACAATAAATGGGGGGAAGTTTATATTTAGGAAAGACCTGGGTAAATACTGGTTTGGAAACAACGCTGTTGAATTATGGAATAAATTGTTGGGTAAAATAATAGAAGTGTGTTCGCTGGACTATTCCAGGCGAAGGTTTTTATATATATATATATATATATATATATATATATATATATATATATATATATATATATATATATTATATATATATATATATTATATATATATATATTATATATATATATATATATATATATATATATATATATATATATATATATATGCAATTGACGATCACAAAACACTGATCATTTTATGCGGAAAATCCACAGAGAAATATGAAATGAACAAAGCCGAAACGTTCACCTCATTTCATATTTCTCTGTGGATTTTCCGCATATATATATATATATATATATATATATATATATATATATATATATATATATATATATATATATATATAAGAAAACGGCCAACCTCGTATATAAGAAAACGGCCAACATCATCTATGTCTTCACATGTCCACTTGGGGACTGTCAGCCCCAAAGATCCCAGTATATAGGCAAGACAACAACGTCTCTTTCCAGGCGATTAACTATGCACAAACAACAGGGCTCCATCAAGGAACATATAATCTCCTCACACAACCAGACCATCACCAGAGAAATCTTAACAAGCAACACAGAAATTATCGACAGATACAACAATAACAGGAGACTCGACATCAGCGAAGCCCTACACATCAAAAAGTCAAAACCAGCAATGAACAGCCATATTAACACATAATTACATTCTACCCACTTCAAGATCCCGAACCAGTACAGAAGCAAGCAGATAAAATGTATACCCATTGTTATATACCCATTGTTTCGTGTTCTGACATTTACCACTGATTTGTTTCCTGTCACCTCACCCAAAAACATTTGTATCCTGTCACCTCACCCAAAAACATTTGTTTCCTGTCACCTCACCCAAAAACATTTGTATCCTGTCACCTC
>NC_091224.1:16795072-16812572 GCF_040958095.1 Procambarus clarkii | reverse complement strand
TCACGCCAGACCTGTCCCCTGAAGCTCATATCAAGAGGATAACATCAGCAGCATATGCCAGGTTGGCTAACATAAGAACGGCATTTAGAAACTTGTGTAAGGAATCGTTTAGAACATTATATACCACATATGTCAGACCAATCCTGGAGTATGCGGCTCCAGCATGGAGTCCATACCTAGTCAAGCATAAGACTAAACTGGAAAAGGTTCAAAGGTTTGCCACCAGACTAGTACCCGAGCTGAGAGGTATGAGCTACGAGGAGAGACTACCGGAATTAAACCTCACTTCGTTGGAAGACAGAAGAGTTAGGGGGGACATGATCACCACATTCAAGATTCTCAATTGAATCGACAGGGTTGATAAAGACAGGCTATTTAACACAAGGGGCACACGCACTAGGGGACACAGGTGGAAACTGAGTGCCCAAATGAGCCACAGAGATATCAGAAAGAACTTTTTTAGTGTCAGAGTGGTTGACAAATGGAATGCATTAGGAAGCGATGTGGTGGAGGCTGACTCCATACACAGTTTCAAGTTTAGATATGATAGAGCCCAATAGGCTCAAGAACCTGTACACCTGTTGATTGACGGTTGAGAGGCGGGACCAAAGAGCCAGAGCTCAACCTCCGCAAGCACAACTAGGTGAGTACACACACACACACATACATACACACACACATACATAAACACACACACAAGCTGGAAAAAGTCCAAAGGTATGCCACTAGATTAGTCCCAGAACTAAGAGGCATGAGTTACGAGGAAAGGCTGCGGGAAATGCACCTTACGACACTGGAAGACAGAGGAGTAAGGGGAGACATGATCACAACCTACAAAATCCTCAGGGGAATCGACCGGGTAAACAAGAATAAACTATTCAACACTGGTGGTACACGAACAAGGGGACACAGGTGGAAACTGAGTACCCACATGAGCCACAGGGACGTTAGAAGGAACTTTTTCAGTGTCAGAGTAGTTAACAGATGGAATGCATTAGGCAGTGATGTGGTGGAGGCTGACTCCATACACAGTTTCAAGTGTAGATATGATAGAGCCCAGTAGGCTCAGGAATCTATACACCTGTTGACTGACAGATGAGAGGCGGGACCAAAGAGCCAAAGCTCAACCTCCGCAAGCAATAACAGGTGAATACACACACACACACACACACACACACACACGCACACACACACACACACACACACACACACACACACACACACACACACACACACACTACCACACAAATGTTGTTTTTAATGTCTGTCAAAACATATAAATTGTTATATATATATATATTAAAAGATAGTTAATCTTCCGACGAGGATCAAAATGGATTCGCTTGAGATAATACCTGATTAGATCTTGTTAGTGTTCAAATAATTAATGTACTGCCCAGTTATTTTAGAGTGCTTTTCACTTCATTAGAAGAGTTCGAACCCTTTCTAGAGTGATTCTCATTTGTCTCGTGAATGCGTCACTATTGTGATGTTCTAATTTCGATAAACCACCGTAATATTTACGTTGGGGGAAGCATTGCCAGTTTGATACGTACGAGAGGCTTTGAAAGAAAGAGTAGGCCTACAAAACGTCAAATAATATTTCATTATATGAAAATCGTGATAATATTTCAGTTTTTTATTTGTCTTTCTTGGAATAGAGGTTCAGACACTCGCCCCTTCGCCTGGCAAACACTAAGAACCGGGGTTCGAATCCTGGGATAGGCTTGACGAATGGGTTTCGTTAAATTACTATACACCTTCATAAATAACAGAAGGCCTATTGGCCTATACACGGCATCTTCTATTTATATCCACCCAAACTCATTCATATATGTCTAACCATCACTTGAAACAATCAATCGATCCAGCGCCAATTACGTCACCCAGTCACCCTACATAAATCTAAAATCCTATTTCCAAACCAGTATTTACCCAGGTCTTTCCTCAATCTAAACTTATCCAATTTATATCCATTGTTTCGTGTTCTATTTTTGTGTTCGTATATTTAACAGTTTATTAATTAATATTATCACCAGTTCGTTTGCCTGAACGAATAGTAGGGAGAAAGATCGATGCCTTAAGCCAAGAGGCAGAGAATGTAATCCTCTTGATCCTTAAACAAAAATGATGGAGTGGAGCCAGTTGAATATCTACCATCTACCATCTACCACAATCATCATCAAACGAGTGTACGAGAGGAGAATTAACACCCTCTACTGTTCTATAAATTGATTGAAGCTCGATGGAGTTGAGGGAAGTTCTTCAACTCCCCAAGCCCGGCCCGGAATCAGAAGCCAGATTCACGAAGCAGTTACGCAAGCACTTACGAACCTGTACAGCTTTTCTCAATTTTTGGCGGCTTTGTTTACAATTATTAAACAGTTAATGAGCTCCGAAGCACCAGGAGGCTGTTTAAAACAATAACAACACTGGATTGGGAAGTTTTCATACTTGTAAACTGATTACTAAATGCAACCAAAAGCCATCAAAAATTGAAGGAAAGATGTACACGTTCGTAAATACTTGCGTAACTGCTTCGTGAAACCGGGCCTCTGGTTTCCCGTGTGAGAGTTTGGTCCGACAAGCTTACCTGGGACGGCCCGCACATGTCCACTACCAACCCGTTCTCGCACTTTCGTATAGTCAATATTGACTTATTAAATACGTGCATATGTGACATAATTAACATACTAGTTTACCTTGAAAAGCTTCATAGAAAACACCGACCTTACCTAACCTTCTTAGTATGTTAAGATAAGCATCGTATTGCTTCGTAATTACAATTATTACTTAACCTATACCTATAATAGGTTAAGTAATAATTGTAATTACGAAGCAACAAGATGCTTATTTTAACATACTAAGAAGGTTAGGTAAGGTCGGTGTTTTCAATGAAGCTAAGAAAGGTAAACTAGTATATTTAGTATGTCACATATGCACGTATTTAATAAGTCAATATTGACTATACGAAAGTGCGAGAACGGGTTGCCACTACAGCCCAGTTGGGAACAAATATTTACACCACTATTTCACCCAATAGTGAGCCGGTCGGCCGAGCGGACAGCACGCTGGACTTGTGATCCTGTGGTCCCGGGTTCGATCCCGGGCGCAGACGAGAAACAATGGGCAGAGTTTCTTTGACCCTATGCCCCTGTTACCTAGCAGTAAAAGAGGTACCTGGGTGTTAGTCAGCTGTCACGGGCTGCTTCCTGGGGGTGGAGGCCTGGTCGAGGACCGGGCCGCGGGGACACTAAAGCCCCGAAATCATCTCAAGATAACCTCAAGATAACCCATTCCCTAACCAATTTTATTTTTTAAATTGGACAAAAATCTTGTAGAAGCCAAAGGGAAATTACTATGCTGGAAATAATTAATCTTAAATTCTTGCTTATAGAACAATATGTCAACATTAAACACAATGATCAGTTTGGGTGATCACAGTGATAACAGGGTGATAACAGTGATAACAGGGTGATAACAGTGATAACAGGGTGATAACAGTGATAACAGGGTGATCACAGTGATAACAGGGTGATCACAGTGATAACAGGGTGATAACAGTGATAATTGGGTGATAAACAGATAATTGGGTGATATCAGTGAACTCGTAATAATAATTCTTAATGATAATGATAACCCAAAAGCGTGTAAGATAACGTCTCCAGGAGGCTTTCTGAGTGTCAGTAATTTCTTCAGAGGCCTTCTGAGTGTCAGTAATTTCTTCAGAGGCCTTCTGAGTGTCAGTAACGTCTCCAGGAGGCCTTCTGAGTGTCAGTAACGTCTCCAGGAGGCCTTCTGAGTGTCAGTAACGTCTCCAGGAGGCCTTCTGAGTGTCAGTAACGTCTTCAGGAGGCCTTCTGAGTGTCAGTAGCGTCTTCAGGAGGCCTTCTGAGTGTCAGTAACGTCTTCAGGAGGCCTTCTGAGTGTCAGTAGCGTCTCCAGGAGGCCTTCTGAGTGTCAGTAACGTCTTCAGGAGGCCTTCTGAGTGTCAGTAGCGTCTTCAGGAGGCCTTCTGAGTGTCAGTAACGTCTTCAGGAGGCCTTCTGAGTGTCAGTAGCGTCTTCAGGAGGCCTTCTGAGTGTCAGTAACGTCTTCAGGAGGCCTTCTGAGTGTCAGTAACGTCTCCAGGAGGCCTTCTGAGTGTCAGTAACGTCTCCAGGAGGCCTTCTGAGTGTCAGTAACGTCTTCAGGAGGCCTTCTGAGTGTCAGTAGCGTCTTCAGGAGGCCTTCTGAGTGTCAGTAACGTCTTCAGGAGGCCTTCTGAGTGTCAGTAACGTCTTCAGGAGGCCTTCTGAGTGTCAGTAACGTCTCCAGGAGGCCTTCTGAGTGTCAGTAACGTCTCCAGGAGGCCTTCTGAGTGTCAGTAACGTCTCCAGGAGGCCTTCTGAGTGTCAGTAACGTCTTCAGGAGGCCTTCTGAGTGTCAGTAACGTCTTCAGGAGGCCTTCTGAGTGTCAGTAACGTCTCCAGGAGGCCTTCTGAGTGTCAGTAGCGTCTTCAGGAGGCCTTCTGAGTGTCAGTAACGTCTCCAGGAGGCTTCTGATTGCCAGTAACGTCTCCAGGAGGCCTTCTGAGTGTCAGTAACGTCTTCAGGAGGCCTTCTGAGTGTCAATAACGTCTTCAGGAGGCCTTCTGAGTGTCAATAACGTCTTCAGGAGGCCTTCTGAGTGTCAGTAACGTCTCCAGGAGGCCTTCTGAGTGTCAGTAACGTCTCCAGGAGGCTTCTGATTGCCAGTAACGTCTCCAGGAGGCCTTCTGAGTGTCAGTAACGTCTTCAGGAGGCCTTCTGAGTGTCAGTAGCGTCTTCAGGAGGCCTTCTGAGTGTCAGTAACGTCTCCAGGAGGCCTTCTGAGTGTCAGTAACGTCTTCAGGAGGCCTTCTGAGTGTCAATAACGTCTTCAGGAGGCCTTCTGAGTGTCAATAACGTCTTCAGGAGGCCTTCTGAGTGTCAGTAACGTCTCCAGGAGGCCTTCTGAGTGTCAGTAACGTCTCCAGGAGGCCTTCTGAGTGTCAGTAACGTCTTCAGGAGGCCTTCTGAGTGTCAGTAGCGTCTCCAAGAGGCTTCTGAGTGTCAGTAGCGTCTTCAGGAGGCTTCTGAGTGTCAGTAGCGTCTCCAGGAGGCTTCTGAGTGTCAGTTTTGGTTACTTAAGATATCTGATTTCCTGAGCAACTACAGCCATGAAAATAAAGGTCAAAATCAAGGGCAAATTACCGCTCTCACCAGTTGCTCGACTCCATAGTTGAAGGAGTCACGAACCTCTCAATCACTACCAAGGGACAGACAGACAGTGACAGGGACAGACAGGGAGAGGCAGGGACAGGCAGGGACAGGCAGGGACAGACAGGGACAGACAGGGAGAGGCAGGGACAGACAGTGACAGACTGTGACAGGCAGGGACAGACAGTGACAGACAGTGACAGACAGGGAGAGGCAGGGACAGGCAGGGACAGACAGGGACAGACAGGGAGAGGCAGGGACAGACAGTGACAGACTGTGACAGGCAGGGACAGACAGTGACAGACAGGGAGAGGCAGGGACAGGCAGGGACAGACAGGGACAGACAGGGAGAGGCAGGGACAGACAGTAACAGACAGGGAGAGGCAGGGACAGACAGTGACAGACTGTGACAGGCAGGGACAGACAGTGACAGACAGGGAGAGGCAGGGACAGGCAGGGACAGACAGGGAGAGGCAGGGACAGACAGTGACAGACAGGGACAGACAGTGACAGTCAGGGACAGACAGTGACAGACAGTGACAGACAGTGACAGACAGGGAGAGGCAGGGATAGGCAGGGACAGACAGTGACAGACTGTGACAGGCAGGGACAGACAGTGACAGACAGGGAGAGGCAGGGACAGGCAGTGACAGACAGGGAGAGGCAGGGACAGACAGTGACAGACAGTGACAGTCAGGGACAGACAGTGACAGACAGTGTTAGTGACAGACCCACTTGAAGGAGTACATCAGTTACTGCTGGGCGGCACAACCTCACTGCAAACTGTAACGACCACCAAATTACTCAATTATGCTTCCTAATCACTGTAGCAATCACAGAAGGGGGCGGCGCACCCCACACCCCCACCCCTTCCCCATGAACCTCTAATGGCATTCCGCGGGTTACACATGTGTCAACCTGTATACACATGTGTCAAAATGTGTGAGTCAACATGTATCATGTGCACATGTGGTAGGTGAATCACTCGATCATTCGCCTGCTCGTTCCTCACTCAAAAGTCTTACTGAAGCGACCATACGAGTCATAAATACTCACACTCCGCCCAAGTAAAACAGAAACAAGCAACCACTTAGTGGGGCCAGCCAGAGGCTTAGGGCCCGCGCAGGAATATCCCTGCAAAACACACACCTGTTACAGGTGTTTTTGTGGGGTGAGGGGGGGTAGGGGGGTGATCGGTTTCAAACAGCAGTTACACAGGTACTTAAGAACCGGGGGTTTCATCTTTTTCCTCAAGCTTTGGCGGCTTTATTTACATTGGTTAGACCAATTTTGTGAGCTCCGAAGCCCCAAGAGGCTAATTGGGCAGTTTAGTCGACGCTCGTCAGCGTTCGTGTACACAAACAAAGGCGCCAAAGGCAGTGATAAATACACTCTCGTTCGTATGAAGACGCGTAGATGTTTCTTGGCCCTGCGGTATACGTCTAAAGTAGACGTCTAAGGTAGACCTACGATATACGTCTACGGTAGACGTCTAAAGTAGACGTCTGCGGTAGACGTCTACGATATACGTCTACGATATACGTCTACGGTAGACGTCTACGATATACGTCTACGATATACGTCTACGGCAGACGTCTATACGTCACAGATGACGTCCTTCCACTAGAGTGTTGAGCGTGCGTCGCGATTCACGTGATGGCGACGTGGAAACATTCAAGCCACTTCTTAACCCTTCCCACACTCACTAGAGTGCTCTCACTCCGGCCACAATTACCACGCGAGTGGTTCAAGGATTCGGTTTTAATTAAAGCGAGAGATTAGTGTCAAGTCTACCACCTGTGGGGGGGGGGGGGCGTGTGCGGCGCCTGATCTGACCAGTTAAACTGTTGCTTTGCTCAGTCACGCACAGTGCATCAGGGCTTAGCCAATCCCGGTGAAGCCACCTCGAGTCGGCTTCACTCCGATTGGCGGTCAGCTGCGACCTCTTTTTTGGGTCGTTGGAGGAGCGGATTCTTTCCTCGTATGAGACAAGATGGCCGTCGTATCTGTCCCCCCCCCCTCACGTAATTAAGCCTCTGAGGGGAACTCGACGTCCTAATTAACCAGATAATTACCCTACAACAGATACTAAACGATCACTCAACTCCCCCGAGACAGAGACATCCAAGAACAGGTTGGATAATCCAGGAATTTGATCAGTTTAGGTCCATTGACCCTTCTCTTGCAACGTTGCAAAGGTGGAGTTCTCACACTCTGACACGCAGGAGTCAGGTGTGTGAAAACACCCGCCATCACACTGCGTTTGTCTGTTTAAGATTTCGTTATATATTTTTTGTCTGTGGCGGACCGCGTTGAAGAACAGACTTTCGTCACTGTTTGGACGGGAAACAGAGGTCACCGTGGGACCCATGAGTATCACCTTGCTGTCATTGACACACCTGTCACTGACACACCTGTCAATGACACACCTGTGTCATTGACACACCTGTCACTGACACACCTGTCAATGACACACCTGTGTCATTGACACACCTGTCACTGACACACCTGTCAATGACATACCTGTGTCATTGACACAGATGTGTCAATGACACATCTGTGTCATTGTCACAAAGTGAGTTCAACCGTTTTTTTTTTTCTTTAACAGTCAAGTTGAAAAGCCTGAGTCTGACATATTCCCTCAACCTGGCTCCACTTAGCCTGACTGTCAGCCTTAGTCAGACTTAGCTTGGCTTGCAACATGGCCACATTGAGCATGATAACCACTCTGGTCAGCTTGATTGAGACAGCTGCCCCTAAGCCAGCCTGTTCCTGACAGCTGACTTAAGCCAGCCTGATTCTTACAGCTGCCCTAAGCCAGCCTGATCCTGACAGCTGCCCTAAGCCAGCCTGATCCTGACAGCTGTCCAAGCCAGCCTGATCCTGACATCTGCCTTAAGCCAGCCTGATCCTGACATTTGCCTTTAACCAGACTGATCCTGACAGCTGCCCTAAGCCAGCCTGATCCTGACATCTCCCCTAAGCCAGCCTGATCCTGACAGCTGTCCAAGCCAGCCTGATCCTGACAGCTGACTTATACCAGCTTGATCCTGACAGCTGTCTCTAAGCCAGTCTGATCCTAACAGCTGCCCCTAAGCCAGTCTGATCCTGACAGCTGTCCAAGCCAGCTTGACCCTGACAGCTGCCCCCCTAGCTAGCTTGAATCTGACAGCTGCCCCCCCCCCTAGCCAGCTTGAGCCAGATCCTGAGCCAGCCGGCCACATCTGGCCTCCGGCTGTAAAGCCAGCCCGGATCTGTTGACTTAATGTGTGGCGCGTCCCAGGAGCACCGGGGGACCAAGCCATTAATCTCCATGTCATCAAAGGTAAGAGAGATGCCCCCAACATAGGGGAGGTGAAAGGGAGGGCGATGGGGAGGGAAATGGGAACGGAAGGAAGGGGGGGAGGGGAGGAGGGAAGGGTAGGAGACGAGAAGGTAAGGGAGCAGGGAAAGTGGAAGAGATAGGAGGGGAAGAGTGAAGGGTGGAGACGGGAAGGAAAGAGGGAGAAAGAAATGAAAGGGAAGAGTGGGAGGGAGGGAGGGAGGGAGAGAGAGAGAGAGAGAGAGAGAGAGAGAGAGAGAGAGAGAGAGAGAGAGAGAGAGAGAGAGAGAGAGAGAAGGGAAGGGGAGAGAGCAGGTGACTCATCTATAGTGAGGGAGAGAGCAGGGAGACTCATCTGTAGTGAGGGAAAGAGCAGGGGGACTCATCTATAGTGAGGGAGAGAGCAGGGGGACTCATCTATAGTGAGGGAGAGAGAGCAGGGGGACTCATCTATAGTGAGGGAGAGAGCAGGGGGACTCATCTATAGTGAGGGAGAGAGCAGGGGGACTCATCTATAGTGAGGGAGAGAGCAGGGGGACTCATCTATAGTGAGGGAGAGAGCAGGGGGACTCATCTATAGTGAGGGGGAGAGAGCAGGGGGACTCATCTATAGTGAGGGAGAGAGCAGGGGGACTCATCTATAGTGAGGGAGAGAGCAGGGGGACTCATCTATAGTGAGGGAGAGAGCAGGGGGACTCATCTATAGTGAGGGAGAGAGCAGGGGGACTCATCTATAGTGAGGGAGAGAGCAGGGGGACTCATCTATAGTGAGGGAGAGAGCAGGGGGACTCATCTATAGTGAGGGAGAGAGCAGGGGGACTCATCTATAGTGAGGGAGAGGGTCAGGAGGGACTCATCTATTGTAACGTCTTAAGGAATTACTCACTCTGCCTGAGGATGGGGGGCGTTGATTACTCATGCTGTCTGGGGAAATTACTCACCCTGTAGGAGTCTGGGGGGATTACTCATACTGTCTAGGGGGTGTAATTTCTCACTCAGCCTGGGGGGGGGGAGTTAGGGAGTAATTATCTGGGGATAATTACTCATGATGCTAGGGAGGAATTACTCATTCTGTCTGGGGAAATTACTCACGCTCACTCGGGCAAATTACTCACGCTATCTGCAGGATTTCAACACCATGTCAGTTCAGCTTCAACACTGATTTCTCATCGATTAACGCTGAGGGATTTTGTGTATATCTACTGAACGTTATTTGATGGTAGATATCTACTGAACGTTGTGTGATCGTCTGTATATATATCTACTGAACGTTGTGTGATCGTCTGTATATATATCTACTGAACGCGGTTTTTTATGAGCTGATGTCGTAGATATCAACGACCACTTCCTTGTGTGCTGGTGCGTCGGCGCCATTAAGTCTGACCTATTGTTAGGTTAGGGTAGGTTATGTTAGGCTGAATAGGATTTGACTGCATCATTGGCCTGAGCACTGTTCACTTGGGTGTAGTATAGTCACCCCTTGCACTCACACACACACACACACACACACACACACACACACACACACACACACACACACACAGAGGTGAGACCTCCGATTGGCGTGAAGTCACCAGTGGAGTCCCACAGGGCTCTGTACTCGGTCCTATCTTGTTTCTGATATATGTAAATGATCTCCCGGAGGGTATCGATTCATTTCTCTCAATGTTTGCGGACGATGCTAAAATTATGAGAAGGATTAAAACAGAAGAGGACTGTTTGAGGCTTCAAGAAGACCTAGACAAGCTGAAGGAATGGTCGAACAAATGGTTGTTAGAGTTTAACCCAACCAAATGTAATGTAATGAAGATAGGTGTAGGGAGCAGGAGGCCAGATACAAGGTATCATCTGGGAGAGGAAATTCTTCAGGAGTCAGAGAAGGAAAAAGACTTGGGGGTTGATATCACGCCAGACCTGTCTCCTGCAGCACATATCAAGCGGATAACATCAGCGGCATATGCCAGGCTGGCCAACATACGAACGGCATTCAGAAACTTGTGTAAAGAATCATTCAGAACTTTGTATACCACATATGTCAGGCCAATCCTGGAGTATGCAGCCCCAGCATGGAGTCCATATCTAGTCAAGGATAAGACTAAACTGGAAAAGGTTCAAAGGTTTGCCACCAGACTAGTACCCGAGCTGAGAGGTATGAGCTACGAGGAGAGACTACGGGAATTAAACCTCACTTCGCTGGAAGACAGAAGAGTTAGGGGGGACATGATCACCACATTCAAGATTCTGAAGGGGATTGATAGGGTAGATAAAGACAGTCTATTTAACACAAGGGGAACACGCACAAGGGGACACAGGTGGAAACTGAGTGCCCAAATGAGCCACAGAGATATTAGAAAGAACTTTTTTAGTGTCAGAGTGGTTGACAAATGGAATGCATTAGGGGGTGATGTGGTGGAGGCTGACTCCATACACAGTTTCAAGTGTAGATATGACAGAGCCCAATAGGCTCAGGAACCTGTACACCTGTTGATTGACGGTTGAGAGGCGGGACCAAAGAGCCAGAGCTCAACCCCCGCAAACACAACTAGGTGAGTACACACACACACACACACACACACACACACACACACACACACACACACACACACACACACACACCGGAAAAGCAGCCCGTAACAGCTGTCTAACTCCCAGGCACCTATTTACTGCTTGGTAACAGGCGCATCAGGGTGAAAGAAACTCTGCCCATTTGTTTCCGCCATCGCCGGGGATCGATCCCCGGTCCCGTGGACTTGGAATCCCGAGCGCTGTCCACTCATCTACCAGGTCCCCTGGTAGATGAGTGGTGGTGTGTGTGTGTGTGTGTGTGTGTGTGTGTGTGTGTGTGTGTGTGTGTGTGTGTGTGTGTGTGTGTGTGTGTGTGTGTGTGTGTTGGAGGTTCCCATATGTGTGAATCCATGGTGATTCAATATTGACGAGATTATCGAGTACTAATCGCGACAATGTTGAGGATTGGAATACGTAATGGAAAAAGGATTTACCCTACACATTCCTTCTCCAAACATTATATATATATATATATATATATATATATATATATATATATATATATATATATATATATATATATATATATATATATATATATAGTCCTGGGGACCATTCAGGCTTGTTTGCATATATATATATATATATATATATATATATATATATATATATATATATATATATCTATATATATATATATATATATATATATATATATATATATATATATATATATATATATACCCAATAATTTAAAAACAAAATTGAATATATAATGTATTAAATGAATTAAAATTTAGCATGGAAGTTTTCTCCCAGGTTAAAAAAAAATTTTGTCCAACAGAATACTTTATTTTTATCTTCCCTCCATCAGATTCTTATGTTATTTAAACATATATACAAGAAGCTCAAGATTCAGGTATTCATTTACAAGTTACAATGTAACCGAAGTACCTAACCTAACCTGACCTAACATAACCTAACCTAACCTGACTTAACCTAACCTAACCTAACCTGACCTGACCTGACCTAACCTGACCTGACCTGACCTGACCTAACCTAACCTGACCTGACCTGACCTAACCTAACCTAACCTAACCTAACATAACCTAACCTGACCTGACCTGACCTAACCTAACCTAACCTAACCTAACCTAACCAAACCAAAGTACCACATTGCTATAGACTCAACTGCATGATCAATGTGTGTCATTTCCCGTGTCCTGGATAGGCTAAGATAATGTGTTCAAAGAAGGAGGAGGAGGACACATGGGCAATCCCCCCCTATCCCTCCCTCCCCCCATCCCGATCCCTCCCCCCCCCCCATAAAAAAAAAACGTAAAATCCAGATTAATATTTTAACATCAATCAACTTCTGGATGCCAACAGACTTAGATTGAAATTCATTAACAGAACAGAACAGCAACAGAATTGTCCATAGCAGCAACAGAAGACTTACAGGCAGATTCTGTAGAAACAGAACTATTTTGTCCTGTGATATCGACGTTTTCTATGTCTCTTCCATCGGCAGGTTAGGCGGATAGTTTCAATTCGTACGTTTTCTGGACACACAAGACAGTTGTATATTTAACGGAGGGGGCAAATCGAGAGAATGGGAATGGGAATGGGAATGGGAATGGAGGGAAAATATATGCGTTATACCTGTCCGATCTTTAATGCATGTTCTTTGAAAAGAAAACTCTAATCTTATCCCTCAATCTCAAATTCTTAATTTCAAACCTCAATCTCAAACCTTATATCTCAGACCTCAATCAGAAACCTTAATCTCAGACCTTAATCTCAAACTCTAATCTCAGACCTCAATCAGAAACCTTAATCTCAGACCTTAATCTCAAACTCTAATCTCAGACCTCAATCAGAAACCTTAATCTCAGACCTTAATCTCAAACTCTAATCTCAGACCTCAATCTCAGACCTCAATCTCAGACCTCAATCTCAGACCTCAATCTCAAACCTCAATCTCAAACCTCAATCTCAAACCTCAATCTCAAACCTCAATCTCAAACCTCAATCTCAAACCTCAATCTCAGACCTCAATCTCAGACCTCAATCTCAGACCTCAATCTCAAACCTCAATCTCAAACCTCAATCTCAGACCTCAATCTCAGACCTTAATCTCAGACCTCAATCTCAAACCTCAATCTCAGACCTCAATCTCAAACCTCAATCTCAAACTCTAATAACAAAACTCAATCTCAAACCTCAATCTCAAACCTCAATCTCAAACCTCAATCTCAAACTCTAATCTCAGACCTCAATCTCAGACCTCAATCTCAGACCTCAATCTCAAACCTCAATCTCAAACCTCAATCTCAAACCTCAATCTCAGACCTCAATCTCAGACCTCAATCTCAGACCTCAATCTCAAACCTCAATCTCAAACTCTAATCTCAGGCCTCATTCTCAAACGTCAATCCTAAGTCAATATCCTTGGGATCACAGACATGTACGCGCTATCCTGACAATCTCACATCTGTTTCTGAAACCTCCATTGTCATGGAAACCTCACATCTATATTAAGTCTCAAAACTTTCCATAAAATGTTCCATCTCTACTGGAAACCTCACATTTGTTCTGGAAACCTCACATTTGTTCTGGAAACCTCACATTTGTTCTGGAAACCTCACATTTGTTCTGGAAACCTCACATTTGTTATGGAAACCTCACATTTGTTCTGGAAACCTCACATTTGTTCTGGAAACCTCACATTTGTTATGGAAACCTCACATTTGTTATGGAAACCTCACATTTGTTCTGGAAACCTCACATTTGTTCTGGAAACCTCACATTTGTTCTGGAAACCTCACATTTGTTCTGGAAACTTCACATTTGTTCTGGAAACCTCACATTTGTTCTGGAAACCTCACATTTGTTCTGGAAACCTCACATTTGTTCTGGAAACCTCACATTTGTTCTGGAAACCTCACATTTGTTCTGGAAACCTCACATTTGTTCTGGAAACCTCACATTTGTTCTGGAAACCTCACATTTGTTCTGGAAACCTCACATTTGTTCTGGAAACCTCACATTTGTTCTGGAAACCTCACATTTGTTCTGGAAACCTCACATTTGTTCTGGAAACCTCACATTTGTTCTGGAAACCTCACATTTGTTCTGGAAACCTCACATTTGTTCTGGAAACCTCACATTTGTTCTGGAAACCTCACATTTGTTCTGGAAACCTCACATTTGTTCTGGAAATCTCACATTTGTTCTGGAAACCTCAGATATCTATCTTGAAAAGCTTTCCAGGAAACTTTACACGTGTCTTAAAATTCTCTCGTCTGTCCTGGAAGCTCCTTTAAATCAGTGACTACATAAGAACATAAGAACATAAGAACATAAGAACAAAGGTAACTGCAGAAGGCCTATTGGCCCATACGAGGCAGCTCCTATTCTATAACCACCCAATCCCACTCATATACTTGTCCAACCCGTGCTTGAAACAATCGAGGGACCCCACCTCCACAATGTTACGCGGCAATTGGTTCCACAAATCAACAACCCTGTTACTGAACCAGTATTTACCCAAGTCTTTCCTAAATCTAAACTTATCCAATTTATATCCATTGTTTCGTGTTCTGTCCTGTGTTGATACTTTTAATACCCTATTAATATCCCCCCGGTTATGTCCATTCATCCACTTGTAAACCTCTATCATGTCACCCCTAACTCTTCGCCTTTCCAGTGAATGCAACTTAAGCTTTGTTAATCTTTCTTCATATGAAAGATTTCTAATTTGGGGAATTAACTTAGTCATTCTACGCTGGACACGTTCAAGTGAATTTATATCCATTCTATAATATGGCGACCAAAACTGAACTGCATAATCTAAATGGGGCCTAACTAGAGCAAGATATAGCTTGAGAACCACACCAGGTGTCTTGTTACTAACGCTGCGATTAATAAATCCAAGTGTCCGATTTGCCTTATTACGAACATTTTACGACTTACGACTTATTACGACTACACTTAGATATCTTCCGTTCACTCAAGGCTCAAAAGGTATTCTACTGATCGTCATTTTAGTTCAGTTCTACACAGGTCTCCTTGACTTGTACTTCGAATACTGCTCCTCCGACGGGACCAGTTGGCTCAGAAATTTCAAGAATTGTAGGCTTTGCTGTCTCATTTTTTTGGGGATCTCAAGCTATCCTCCGGAAAAAAGAGACAATCTGTAGCTGAACTCTGGGTGAAATGTGTACACTATGGGTGATATGTACACATTATGGGGTGAAATGTACACACTATGGGTGATATGTACACACTATGGGTGAAATGTGTACACTGTGGGTGAAATGTACACACTATGGGTGAAATGTACACACTATGGGTGAAATGTACACACTATGGGTGAAATGTACACACTATGGGTGAAATGTACACACTATGGGTGAAATGTACACACTATGGGTGAAATGTACACACTATGGGTGAAATGTGTACACTGTGGGTGAAATGTACACACTGTGGGTGAAATGTACACACTATGGGTGAAATGTACACACTATGGGGTGAAATGTACACACTATGGGATGAAATGTACACACTATGGGTGAAATGTACACACTATGGGTGAAATGTACACACTATGGGTGAAATGTACACACTATGGGTGAAATGTACACACTATGGGTGAAATGTACACACTATGGGATGAAATGTACACACTATGGGTGAAACGTACACACTATTGCTGAAATGTACACACACTATGGGTGAAATGTACACACTATGGGATGAAATGTACACACTATGGGATGAAATGTACACACTATGGGTGAAACGTACACACTATTGCTGAAATGTACACACACTATGGGTGAAATGTACACACTATGGGATGAAATGTACACACTATGGGATGAAATGTACACACTATGGGTGAAACGTACACACTATTGCTGAAATGTGCACACTATGGGATGAAATGTACACACACTATGGGTGAAATGTACACACACTATGGGATGAAATGTACACACACTATGGGTGAAATGTACACACTATGGGATGAAATGTACACACTATGGGTGAAATGTACACACTATGGGTGAAATGTACACACTATGGGTGAAATGTACACACTATGGGATGAAATGTACACACTATGGGATGAAATGTACACACTATGGGATGAAATGTACACACTATGGGTGAAATGTACACACTATGGGTGAAACGTACACACTATTGCTGAAATGTACACACTATGGGATGAAATGTACACACACTATGGGTGAAATGTACACACTATGGGATGAAATGTATACACACTATGGGTGAAATGTACACACTATGGGATGAAATGTATACACACTATGGGTTGTTTTAACACCTTGCATAAGTTAACAATTTGTCCTGTTGCAATTATCAAGAGCAGGACAAACAGTGAAACAAAGTAACCAAAGGGCCTAACCTAATCTGTCCTAGGCCTAAATAATCAATCCTAGTTCTAACATGGGCCACAGTAGGCCTCATATAGTACATATATGCACTATGGTAGACCTAGGGAAAAAAAAAATAGGTTTGGATGCTGCTTATCATCTTATGAAAAAAAAATTTTTAGTGCAAAATTTGGGGTCTAATGCAACAGAATATATTTTTTGCACTTTCGTCCATTGTTATAATATTAATTGTTAATTGGGCTTTTAAAATAAACAGTTCACCTCCCCCCCCCCACCCCCACAAAAAATGGGGGGGGGGAATCAGACCAGACGAGGCCAGGCTTAGTTGTAAATCCAAAATTTCAATGAATCAGAGGGATAGCAAGGCTTTGCAACAGAAACGGTTGGGCAGGTGTGTATATATATATATATATATATATATATATATATATATATATATATATATATATATATATATATATATATATATATATATATATATATATATATTCAAGACGCCAAAGAGATTAGAGATTGTCAGAAAAACGAGTTAACTTTCCAGCAAACACACACACACACACACACACACACACACACACACACACACACACACACACACACACGGTGAGGACCCAGTAAGCCCACCGGGACTTCCTCCAGGTAGCGAGTGTATATCTCTCAGGATATTTCCGAAGCAGGTACACATTGAATGTAGCTGCATCTTACGTGGTTCTCAAGTGGTCTGCCCGAAGCCCGAGGAGTGCAAGAACTTCTCAATGAGAAGATATCCTTGAGAGAGAGAGAGAGAGAGAGAGAGAGAGAGAGAGAGAGAGAGAGAGAGAGAGAGAGAGAGAGAGAGAGAGAGAGAGAGAGAGAGACAGAGAGAGAGAGAGAGACAGATAGAGAGAGAGAGACAGATAGAGAGAGAGAGAGGTAATATAGATCACGCATTTGCCCAGCAGGTTAACTAAACACCTTCCTATTATTACTTCTCTAGTCTGCACACTTTCTCTTTCTCCTTACTTTTACTCCGTGCTTTCTGTCT
>NC_091224.1:16777615-16794572 GCF_040958095.1 Procambarus clarkii | reverse complement strand
AGAGCACATCTCTCAGTTCCAAGAGCACATCTCTCAGTTCCAAGAGCACATCTCTCAGTTCCAAGAGCACATCTCTCAGTTCCAAGAGCACATCTCTCAGTTCCAAGAGCACATCTCTCAGTTCCAAGAGCACATCTCTCAGTTCCAAGAGCACATCTCTCAGTTCCAAGAGCACATCTCTCAGTTCCAAGAGCACATCTCTCAGTTCCAAGAGCACATCTCTCAGTTCCAAGAGCACATCTCTCAGTTCCAAGAGCACATCTCTCAGTTCCAAGAGCACATCTCTCAGTTCCAAGAGCACATCTCTCAGTTCCAAGAGCACATCTCTCAGTTCCAAGAGCACATCTCTCAGTTCCAAGAGCACATCTCTCAGTTCCAAGAGCACATCTCTCAGTTCCAAGAGCACATCTCTCAGTTCCAAGAGCACATCTCTCAGTTCCAAGAGCACATCTCTCAGTTCCAAGAGCACATCTCTCAGTTCCAAGAGCACATCTCTCAGTTCCAAGAGCACATCTCTCAGTTCCAAGAGCACATCTCTCAGTTCCAAGAGCACATCTCTCAGTTCCAAGAGCACATCTCTCAGTTCCAAGAGCACATCTCTCAGTTCCAAGAGCACATCTCTCAGTTCCAAGAGCACATCTCTCAGTTCCAAGAGCACATCTCTCAGTTCCAAGAGCACATCTCTCAGTTCCAAGAGCACATCTCTCAGTTCCAAGAGCAGATCTCTCAGTTCCAAGAGCACATCTCTCAGTTACAAGAGCAGATCTCTCAGTTCCAAGAGCAGATCTCTCAGTTCCAAGAGCAGATCTCTCAGTTCCAAGAGCAGGCCTCTCAGTTCCAAGAGCAGATCTCTCAGTTCCAAGAGCAGATCTCTCAGTTCCAAGAGCAGATCTCTCAGTTCCAAGAGCAGATCTCTCAGTTCCAAGAGCAGATCTCTCAGTTCCAAGAGCAGGCCTCTCAGTTCCAAGAGCAGATCTCTCAGTTCCAAGAGCAGATCTCTCAGTTCCAAGAGCAGGCCTCTCAGTTCCAAGAGCAGATCTCTCAGTTCCAAGAGCAGGCCTCTCAGTTCCAAGAGCAGATCTCTTAGTTCGAAGATCAGGTCGCTGACTTCGTAGAGCTTCAAGAGGAGCCCGTTACCCATTTCCCATCGCAGACCACGGGGGCTACGGCCCCGCGCCCCTGGAGTAGTGGGTCCCGGGGTAAATATAGGGAGAATAGGGGAGCCCTAGGGAGTTTATAAGGCCTAAATGTCCTATTCGCCCCTTGTCTGGAGTATTGATCTCAGGGAAATTTCGTCGGGTGATCAGTTCTACAGGTTTTAATTTTGAGTCATGGGGCCCCTTTTTCGGGTTTTGGGTGGGGGGGGGGGGGGGGAAGGGGGATTTTTGGGCTTGACCTTAGAACCATCAGGACCCCTTATGAGCACGCCAGATACCCCCTCCCCCCCCCCCCCCTGTTCTCCCACACCCAATGGGATTCTGGAAAAAAATACTGACGCAATAACAAATAGACCACTGCGCAAGGTCTATTTGGCTCTTACGAGTTTTAAAGTGTATGTTAACCGCCCCCCCCCCCTTCCACATTCATATGTAGTGTCTAACCTGCGCTTGAAACAATCCAGCGAGCGACCTTCCCCACTGTTCTCAGGAATATCATGTGATTTTTGCGTCATTAAAGTGAAAATGCAATGAGATCGTTAGGCTTATCACTATCCCTCCCCCTTCCCTCCTTCTCCCCCCCCTCCTCCTTCTTCCCCACCCCCTCTCTCTTTCCCCCCTTAGTCGACGAGTGGCCTTCACCAGGACGCTAGCCACAACAGCTGACTAACTCATAAAGGCATCTTTACTGCCAGGCGAATAGGTGCATCAGGTGTAAGGAAATGTGTAAATGTCTCGCCCTGCCCGGGAATCGAACCTGGGACCAGTCAGTTGCGAATCGAATACGCTAACTACTGCTCTACGACTACTTCTTGGCTAAGATAACTGTGTGATCGCATAGTTGTGATAACTTTGTGACTCATCATGTTATTGTTCATTGGAATTGTTGGATGTGGTTGTTGCTTGTTGTTGTTGATGTTGTTGTTGTTGTTGTTGTAAGTGTCTGCGTTCATTATATACTAACGACTAATTACCCAAAGTGGTACACACTCAGTTTTGACTCACGAAAACACTTGGTTAACTGTGTTCAACATTCTTGTATTGAACCCTTTAATAAACAGCTAAAGTATATAATTAAAAGTCCCAGAACCAGGGGAGCACATAGATAAAAAAAAAAATATATTGAAAAGCCATTATGAGCCATCACATCTGGCGGCGACTTGAACACAGGAAGAAAACGCGTATAGACGTTTGGAGCAGATTAAGGGTTAGAACCCCATTTATAATGGAGAGGATTCTTGGCCATAGGCGTTTCTGAGTCCTTTTTCACCCAGCAAAGAAACCATTGATAATAGATTTGCATCTATTACTAATGGCTTCTTTTTTTAATATCAGCTTTTCGTGGGTATCATGTGATTAAATAGCACCTGGAAGGGATATGAGGATAGGTTAAGAGGTGGGATACGAGGATAGAGCAAAGAAACTGTGCACAACCGTTTCGACCATTAGGGATTGAACACCGACCTGCAGCAAGGCTTTCATATTAAGGCCTAGGTTTATTTAACTGGACAGCCACTCAACACTTCGCGTTATGGAATAAAGGAATTAATAACATTACTCAGAATAATATCACATTATTCTGATGGAATGTTGTAGACACTGAATGTTGTAGGCACTGAATGTTGTAGGCACTGAATATCGTAGATACTGACTGTCGTAGGCACTGAATGTCTCCATACTCTCCTAAGACTACAGGAGGCCTACTAGTCTAATGGGAAAACATCAGTCAAATGGGATGTTACTTCTGCTCTTTAAGAACATAAGAACATAAGAACATAAGAACAAAGGTAACTGCAGAAGGCCTATTGGCCCATACGAGGCAGCTCCTATTCTATAACCACCCAATCCCACTCATATACTTGTCCAACCCGTGCTTGAAACAATCGAGGGACCCCACCTCCACAATGTTACGCGGCAATTGGTTCCACAAATCAACAACCCTGTTACTGAACCAGTATTTACCCAAGTCTTTCCTAAATCTAAACTTATCCAATTTATATCCATTGTTTCGTGTTCTGTCCTGTGTTGATACTTTTAATACCCTATTAATATCCCCCCGGTTATGTCCATTCATCCACTTGTAAACCTCTATCATGTCACCCCTAACTCTTCGCCTTTCCAGTGAATGCAACTTAAGCTTTGTTAATCTTTCTTCATATGAAAGATTTCTAATTTGGGGAATTAACTTAGTCATCCTACGCTGGACACGTTCAAGTGAATTTATATCCATTCTATAATATGGCGACCAAAACTGAACTGCATAATCTAAATGGGGCCTAACTAGAGCAAGATATAGCTTGAGAACCACACCAGGTGTCTTGTTACTAACGCTGCGATTAATAAATCCAAGTGTCCGATTTGCCTTATTACGAACATTTATGCATTGATCCTTTTGTTTTAAATTCTTACTAATCATAACTCCCAAATCCCTTTCGCAATCCGACTTCGCAATCACAACACCATCTAGCTCGTATCTTGTAACTCTATCATCATTACCTAACCTCAGAACTTTACATTTATCAGCATTAAACTGCATCTGCCAATCCTTTGACCATTTCAAAACCCTATCTAGATCAACTTGAAGTGATAGTGAGTCCTCCTCCGAATTAATTTCCCTACCGATTTTCGTATCATCGGCAAATTTGCAAATGTTGCTACTCAAACCTGAATCTAAATCATTTATATATATTATAAACAACAGAGGTCCCAGGACAGAGCCTTGAGGCACTCCACTTACAACATTTTCCCACTCTGACTTGATTCCATTTATACTAACTCTCTGTTTCCTTTGGTATAGCCATGCCCTAATCCAGCTTAATATAGCACCCCCAATACCATGAGACTCTATTTTTTTAATCAGTCTTTCATGTGGCACTGTATCAAAAGCTTTGCTAAAGTCAAGGTATACAACATCGCAATCCTTACCACTATCAACTGCCTCAACAATGCTAGAATAAAAAGATAACAAATTTGTTAAACATGAACGGCCATTTATAAAACCATGTTGCGACTCAATTATTAATTTATGTTTTTCAAGATGAAGACGAATTTTATTTGCTATTATAGATTCGAGTAACTTTCCCACAATAGACGTTAGGCTAATTGGTCGATAGTTAGACGCAAGTGATCTATCTCCTTTCTTAAAAACTGGTATCACATTAGCAACTTTCCAAAACTCTGGCACTCTGCCTGACTCTATTGATTTATTAAATATGGTTGACAGTGGGTCACAAAGCTCCTCTTTGCATTCTTTAAGCACCCTAGCAAACACTTCATCCGGCCCTGGGGATTTGTTTGGTTTGAGTTTTACTATTTGTTTAAGAACATCCTCCCTGGTAACTGCTAAACTCGTCAACCTGTCCTCGTCCCCACCCACATAGACTTGTTCGGCTGAAGGCATATTGTTAAGTTCCTCTTTAGTAAATACAGATACAAAATATTTATTAAAAATACTACTCATCTCTTCATCACTATCTGTTATTTGACCTGTCTCAGTTTTTAATGGACCTATCCTTTCCCTAGTCTTAGTACGATATAACTGAAAAAACCCTTTAGGATTTGTCTTTGCTTGCCCTGCTATGCGAACTTCATAGTTTCTTTTTGCTTTCCTTATCTCTTTTTTAACATTTCTAACCAGTTGTACGAATTCCTGTTCTAAAGTGACCTCCCCATTTTTAATCCTTTTGTACCAAGCTCTCTTTTTACCTATAAGGTTCTTCAAATTCTTTGTTATCCACTTTGGGTCATTAGTATACGATCTATTCAATTTGTATGGTATACTACGTTCCTGTGCTTTGTTTAGAATATTCTTAAATAAGTTATATATTGAATCCACATCGAAATCCCCATTTAAGTCACCTATCGCTGGGTTCATGTCTCGCTCCAAGACCGGCCCACACCCCATACCCAAGGCTTTCCAATCAATTTGACCCAAAAAATTTCTTAGGCTATTAAAATCAGCTTTTCGAAAATCTGGCACTTTAACAGAATTTTCTCCTACTGGTCTATTCCATTCTATGCTAAATCTGATTTCTTTGTGATCACTGCTCCCTAGCTCACTCCCTATTTCGATGTCATTAATTTGCGTTTCCCTGTTAGTTAACACTAAATCTAAAATATTATTTTCCCGTGTTGGTTCCTTAATGTGTTGCGTAAGAAAGCAATCGTCAATTAATTCTAGAAAATCTTCTGCTTCACTATTCCCTGTTTTGTTCAACCAGTTTATTCCGCTAAAATTAAAGTCACCCATGACATAAATACTGTTAGATCTAGATGCTCTAGATATTTCATCCCATAGATGCTTTGCTTCCATTCTGTCTAAATTTGGTGGCCTATATATTACTCCTATTATAATATTATTAGCTTTTTCGTTTAATTCAATCCAAATAGTTTCTGTGTGTGGCTCTGTTTTGATTCCCTCTTTGAGACTACATTTCAAATTGTCCCTAACATATATGGCTACTCCACCTCCTCGTCTAATATATCTATCTGTGTGAAATAGTTTAAATCCATATATTTGATATTCAGCTAATAGTTCTCTATTTTCTACATTCATCCACGTTTCGGTAAGTGCAATAATATCTATTTTTTCTGTGCAGACAAGAGCATTTTAAGGGGGAGGGGTTGTTAAGAGCCTACTTAAGACATCTGGGTGCCACTTAATTTCCCCAAGTCACGAATTGAATTGCAACCATGACAATGACTTATGTATACATTCGTGTGGGGGTCGTGCATCAACGCAGCATAAATATATATTTCGGGACCAAAGAGCCAAAGCTCAACCCCCGCAAACACAACTAGGTGAGTACATAATAATATGTGAAAGTGCAGGAGGCCTATTGGCCCATACGAGGCAGCTCCTATTGGTCCATACGAGGCAGCTTCTATTGGTCCATACGAGGCAGCTTCTATTGGTCCATACGAGGCAGCTCCTATTGGCCCATACGAGGCAGCTCCTATTGGTCCATACGAGGCAGCTTCTATTGGTCCATACGAGGCAGCTCCTATTGGTCCATACGAGGCAGCTCCTATTGGCCCATACGAGGCAGCTCCTATTGGTCCATACGAGGCAGCTTCTATTGGTCCATACGAGGCAGCTCCTATTGGTCCATACGAGGCAGCTTCTATTGGTCCATACGAGGCAGCTCCTATTGGCCCATACGAGGCAGCTCCTATTGGTCCATACGAGGCAGCTTCTATTGGTCCATACGAGGCAGCTCCTATTGGTCCATACGAGGCAGCTTCTATTGGTCCATACGAGGCAGCTCCTATTGGTCCATACGAGGCAGCTCCTATTGGTCCATACGAGGCAGCTCCTATTGGTCCATACGAGGCAGCTCCTATTGGTCCATACGAGGCAGCTCCTATTGGCCCATACGAGGCAGCTCCTATTGGTCCATACGAGGCAGCTTCTATTGGTCCATACGAGGCAGCTCCTATTGGTCCAAACACGGCAGCTCCTATTGGTCCATACGAGGACGCTCCTATTGGTCCATACGAGGACGCTCCTATTGGTCCATACGAGGCAGCTCCTATTGGTCCATACGAGGCAGCTTCTATTGGTCCATACGAGGCAGCTCCTATTGGTCCATACACGGCAGCTCCTATTGGTCCATACGAGGCAGCTCCTATTGGTCCATACGAGGCAGCTCGTATTGGTCCATACGAGGCAGCTTCTATTGGTCCATACGAGGCAGCTCCTATTGGCCCATACGAAGCAGCTCCTCGTAAAAAATAAA
Organism: Procambarus clarkii; assembly: GCF_040958095.1. NCBI lineage: Eukaryota > Metazoa > Arthropoda > Malacostraca > Decapoda > Cambaridae > Procambarus > Procambarus clarkii. The sequence continues at coordinate 16,787,677 of NC_091224.1, read as the reverse complement.
ATTAACGAATTAAATGCTCTTGTCTGCACAGAAAAAATAGATATTATTGCACTTACCGAAACGTGGATGAATGTAGAAAATAGAGAACTATTAGCTGAATATCAAATATATGGATTTAAACTATTTCACACAGATAGATATATTAGACGAGGAGGTGGAGTAGCCATATATGTTAGGGACAATTTGAAATGTAGTCTCAAAGAGGGAATCAAAACAGAGCCACACACAGAAACTATTTGGATTGAATTAAACGAAAAAGCTAATAATATTATAATAGGAGTAATATATAGGCCACCAAATTTAGACAGAATGGAAGCAAAGCATCTATGGGATGAAATATCTAGAGCATCTAGATCTAACAGTATTTATGTCATGGGTGACTTTAATTTTAGCGGAATAAACTGGTTGAACAAAACAGGGAATAGTGAAGCAGAAGATTTTCTAGAATTAATTGACGATTGCTTTCTTACGCAACACATTAAGGAACCAACACGGGAAAATAATATTTTAGATTTAGTGTTAACTAACAGGGAAACGCAAATTAATGACATCGAAATAGGGAGTGAGCTAGGGAGCAGTGATCACAAAGAAATCAGATTTAGCATAGAATGGAATAGACCAGTAGGAGAAAATTCTGTTAAAGTGCCAGATTTTCGAAAAGCTGATTTTAATAGCCTAAGAAATTTTTTGGGTCAAATTGATTGGAAAGGCTTGGGTATGGGGTGTGGGCCGGTCTTGGAGCGAGACATGAACCCAGCGATAGGTGACTTAAATGGGGATTTCGATGTGGATTCAATATATAACTTATTTAAGAATATTCTAAACAAAGCACAGGAACGTAGTATACCATACAAATTGAATAGATCGTATACTAATGACCCAAAGTGGATAACAAAGAATTTGAAGAACCTTATAGGTAAAAAGAGAGCTTGGTACAAAAGGATTAAAAATGGGGAGGTCACTTTAGAACAGGAATTCGTACAACTGGTTAGATATGTTAAAAAAGAGATAAGGAAAGCAAAAAGAAACTATGAAGTTCGCATAGCAGGGCAAGCAAAGACAAATCCTAAAGGGTTTTTTCAGTTATATCGTACTAAGACTAGGGAAAGGATAGGTCCATTAAAAACTGAGACAGGTCAAATAACAGATAGTGATGAAGAGATGAGTAGTATTTTTAATAAATATTTTGTATCTGTATTTACTAAAGAGGAACTTAACAATATGCCTTCAGCCGAACAAGTCTATGTGGGTGGGGACGAGGACAGGTTGACGAGTTTAGCAGTTACCAGGGAGGATGTTCTTAAACAAATAGTAAAACTCAAACCAAACAAATCCCCAGGGCCGGATGAAGTGTTTGCTAGGGTGCTTAAAGAATGCAAAGAGGAGCTTTGTGACCCACTGTCAACCATATTTAATAAATCAATAGAGTCAGGCAGAGTGCCAGAGTTTTGGAAAGTTGCTAATGTGATACCAGTTTTTAAGAAAGGAGATAGATCACTTGCGTCTAACTATCGACCAATTAGCCTAACGTCTATTGTGGGAAAGTTACTCGAATCTATAATAGCAAATAAAATTCGTCTTCATCTTGAAAAACATAAATTAATAATTGAGTCGCAACATGGTTTTATAAATGGCCGTTCATGTTTAACAAATTTGTTATCTTTTTATTCTAGCATTGTTGAGGCAGTTGATAGTGGTAAGGATTGCGATGTTGTATACCTTGACTTTAGCAAAGCTTTTGATACAGTGCCACATGAAAGACTGATTAAAAAAATAGAGTCTCATGGTATTGGGGGTGCTATATTAAGCTGGATTAGGGCATGGCTATACCAAAGGAAACAGAGAGTTAGTATAAATGGAATCAAGTCAGAGTGGGAAAATGTTGTAAGTGGAGTGCCTCAAGGCTCTGTCCTGGGACCTCTGTTGTTTATAATATATATAAATGATTTAGATTCAGGTTTGAGTAGCAACATTTGCAAATTTGCCGATGATACGAAAATCGGTAGGGAAATTAATTCGGAGGAGGAATCACTATCACTTCAAGTTGATCTAGATAGGGTTTTGAAATGGTCAAAGGATTGGCAGATGCAGTTTAATGCTGATAAATGTAAAGTTCTGAGGTTAGGTAATGATGATAGAGTTACAAGATACGAGCTAGATGGTGTTGTGATTGCGAAGTCGGATTGCGAAAGGGATCTGGGAGTTATGATTAGTAAGAATTTAAAACAAAAGGATCAATGCATAAATGTTCGTAATAAGGCAAATCGGACACTTGGATTTATTAATCGCAGCGTTAGTAACAAGACACCTGGTGTGGTTCTCAAGCTATATCTTGCTCTAGTTAGGCCCCATTTAGATTATGCAGTTCAGTTTTGGTCGCCATATTATAGAATGGATATAAATTCACTTGAACGTGTCCAGCGTAGGATGACTAAGTTAATTCCCCAAATTAGAAATCTTTCATATGAAGAAAGATTAACAAAGCTTAAGTTGCATTCACTGGAAAGGCGAAGAGTTAGGGGTGACATGATAGAGGTTTACAAGTGGGTGAATGGACATAACAAAGGGGATATTAATAGGGTATTAAAAGTATCAACACAAGACAGAACACGAAACAATGGGTATAAATTGAATAAGTTTAGATTTAGGAAAGACTTGGGTAAATACTGGTTCAGTAACAGGGTTGTTGATTTGTGGAACCAATTGCCGCGTAACATTGTGGAGGTGGGGTCCCTCGATTGTTTCAAGCACGGGTTGGACAAGTATATGAGTGGGATTGGGTGGTTATAGAATAGGAGCTGCCTCGTATGGGCCAATAGGCCTTCTGCAGTTACCTTTGTTCTTATGTTCTTATGTTCTTATGGTTCATACGAGGCAGCTCCTATTGGTCCATACGAGGCAGCTCCTATTGGTCCATACGAGGCAGCTCCTATTGGTCCATACGAGGCAGCTCCTATTGGTCCATACGCGGCAGCTCCTATTGGCACATACGAGGCAGCTCCTATTGGTCCATACGAGGCAGCTCCTATTGGTCCATACGAGGCAGCTCCTATTGGTCCATACGAGGCAGCTCCTATTGGTCCATACGCGGCAGCTCCTATTGGCACATACGAGGCAGCTCCTATTGGTCCATACGAGGCAGCTCCTATTGGTCCATACGAGGCAGCTCCTATTGGTCCATACGAGGCAGCTCCTATTGGTCCATACGAGGCAGCTCCTATTGGCCCATACGAGGCAGCTCCTATTGGTCCATACGAGGCAGCTTCTATTGGTCCATACGAGGCAGCTCCTATTGGTCCAAACACGGCAGCTCCTATTGGTCCATACGAGGACGCTCCTATTGGTCCATACGAGGACGCTCCTATTGGTCCATACGAGGCAGCTCCTATTGGTCCATACGAGGCAGCTTCTATTGGTCCATACGAGGCAGCTCCTATTGGTCCATACACGGCAGCTCCTATTGGTCCATACGAGGCAGCTCCTATTGGTCCATACGAGGCAGCTCGTATTGGTCCATACGAGGCAGCTTCTATTGGTCCATACGAGGCAGCTCCTATTGGCCCATACGAAGCAGCTCCTATTGGTTCATACGAGGCAGCTCCTATTGGTCCATACGAGGCAGCTCCTATTGGTCCATACGAGGCAGCTCCTATTGGTCCATACGAGGCAGCTCCTATTGGTCCATACGCGGCAGCTCCTATTGGCACATACGAGGCAGCTCCTATTGGTCCATACGAGGCAGCTCCTATTGGTCCATACGAGGCAGCTCCTATTGGTCCATACGAGGCAGCTCCTATTGGTCCATACGCGGCAGCTCCTATTGGCACATACGAGGCAGCTCCTATTGGTCCATACGAGGCAGCTCCTATTGGTCCATACGAGGCAGCTCCTATTGGTCCATACGAGGCAGCTCCTATTGGTCCATACGAGGCAGCTCCTATTGGTCCATACGAGGCAGCTCCTATTGGTCCATACGAGGCAGCTCCTATTGGCACATACGAGGCAGCTCCTATTGGTCCATACGAGGCAGCTCCTATTGGTCCATACGAGGCAGCTCCTATTGGCACATACGAGGCAGCTCCTATTGGTCCATACACGGCAGCTCCTATTGGTCCATACACGGCAGCTCCTATTGGTCCATACACGGCAGCTCCTATTGGCACATACGAGGCAGCTCCTATTTATATTCATCTAAATTCATTCATGTACATTTCAAAATTTATCTTTGATCATTCTAGCAACAACAAGTTCGCTGGTTCGATCACATTGCATGTCCTTAGCATTGTCTTATAACCATCTATATATTAGGGAACTTTACTACAATTTATCCACTGTTCTGCTACAGTGAACATTGAAAGCAGAACGTTATATATATCACCTTGAGAAAGAATGTAGGTTATATCCGAAAAGTTGGTTTTTAATATACTTACACACACACACACATTATATATATATGACTGAAAACTCACACCCCAGCAGTGACTCGAACCCATACTCCCAAGAGAACGCATCTGGTATGTACAGGACGCCTTAATCCGCTTGACCATCACGACCGGACAAAATGAAGTGATAGCCGAAGCTATTTGAACCACTTCCCCGCCGGCACTCGGATGGTAATCTTGGGCATAGCATTTTATCAAATCACCTCATTCTTTGGGGCACACGTGGGGAACACAAATGCGAACAAGCCTGAATGGTCCCCAGGACTACATGCGACTGAAAACTCACACACCAGATAGTCCTGGGGACCATTCAGGCTTGTTCGCATTATATATATATATATATATATATTATATATATATATATATATATATATATATATATATATATATATATATATATATATATATATAATATTGGGTCTTCCCTTCACCTTCTGTAAATGTATTATTGGTTTGGAGAAGTGCCCTGAGGGCCACCCGAACGAAAAGACGTTATACCGCCTGGATATACTATATACCACCTGGATATACTTGTGCATATATCAGCATATATCTGAGTTATTGAGACAGGACTTTATAATGGTCCGGTACCAACGGAAGCTCCTCACTGACTTTATTTTCAGGTATGTGGGTTGGTGCTTAGATTTTCAGATAAGTGAGCCCTAGTTGGGCGTGAGGAGAGGTCACCTGAGGGGACCAAAGTGGAGGTGAGGACAGGTCACCTGAGGGGACCAAAGTGGAGGTGAGGACAGGTCACCTGAGGGGACCAAAGTGGAGGTGAGGAGAGGTCACCTGAGGGGACCAAAGTGGAGGTGAGGTCACCTGAGGGGACCAAAGTGGAGGTGAGGAGAGGTCACCTGAGGGGACCAAAGTGGAGGTGAGGGAGGTCACCTGAGGGGACCAAAGTGGAGGTGAGGACAGGTCACCTGAGGGGACCAAAGTGGAGGTGAGGGAGGTCACCTGAGGGGACCAAAGTGGAGGTGATGGAGGTCACCTGAGGGGACCAAAGTGGAGGTGAGGAGAGGTCACCTGAGGGGACCAAAGTGGAGGTGAGGGGAGGTCACCTTTGAAGTTCACGAAGCCAAGTAATTAATTGTTACAAAGGGATTGAAACCTGATTCCCGGTATTTTGTCTCTGTGTTGAGTGGGAGAGGTCTGGCACTGTCCTCAGCTGGGAGTGGGAGATGTCTGGCACTGTCCTCAGCTGGGAGTGGGAGAGGTCTGGCACTGTCCTCAGCTGGGAGTGGGAGAGATGTGGCACTGTCCTCAGCTGGGAGTGGGAGAGGTCTGGCACTGTCCTCAGCTGGGAGTGGGAGAGGTCTGGCACTGTCCTCAGCTGGGAGTGGGAGAGGTCTGGCACTGTCCTCAGCTGGGAGTGGGAGAGGTCTGGCACTGTCCTCAGCTGGGAGTGGGAGAGGTCTGGCACTGTCCTCAGCTGGGGGTGGGAGAGGTCTGGCACTTTCCTCAGCTGGGAGTGGGAGAGGTCTGGCACTGTCCTCAGCTGGGGGTGGGAGAGGTCTGGCACTGTCCTCAGCTGGGAGTGGGAGAGGTCTGGCACTGTCCTCAGCTGGGAGTGGGAAAGATCCGTCATATTGTCCGACACTCCGTCAGTGGGGTAGATTTAGCATCGCTTCCACCTCACTAGTGACGGGGGTAGAATTAGTATTTATTCTACTCTGGTAGAAGGGTAGATTTATAATCTGTTCCATTCCAGATGTGGGATCGATTCAGGATCTGTTCCATACCTGTAGTGTGACGTGTCGAGCGTCTATTTTACTCGGGAAATGAAGAGACTTCAATTATTTGACACTTCAGAATCGGATGAGAAATTTTATCTATCTATATCTATCTATGAAGATAGGAATTTGGAGGAAATTCCTTTTCATTTGGAGGAAATCTTGACTAATATCTTAGAACCTGAGGGGAACTCTCTTATACCTGATTCACACACACAAATATATTAGGTCTTGTGGTCATTAGGTCATTCTCAAGTCGATTGTGGTCAGAGCACAATCGACTTGAGAATGGTCCAGGACGGACCGAAACGTCGTCGTCGTCCCTTCACTTTCTAGTGTGTGGTCTGGTCAACATACTTCAGCCACGTTATTGTGACTCCTCGCCTGCATTAGGTTTTCCTGGAACCCTTGGTCACAGGCTCGTGGAACCCTGGTTGCCTTAGATCGTCAATATAGTTTACCATTTTGTCTTTATTATACGTAATGTTAACTGTTAGTTTACAAAATGGTCAACAGAAGGGACCCCAGAGTGTGTAAGATATCCACCAATTGTGAGCTGTTCACTTTGGTTTTTTCCTCATTCGCCACTGTTCTGGCGTATATATGTTCCTATAAGCCTATATATGAACTTATATAGGCTTAAACGAAACGTATATTTCGACTTTCGACCCGAAAACACCGGAAAAATCCACTCGTATCTTCGTATCCACTCGTATCGTATCGTATCTTCCCCTAGACGCAACCCCCACAACAATTGTCCAACTCCCTGGGACCTATTTCCGGCTAGGTGAAGTGAAGCATCAGGTGAAAGGAAACGTGCTCTACCGCCTCTGTCCCGCCAGGGAAATCAAATCCAAGATTCTCAGTTGTGAGCTGAGGACGTAGACTGCTATGCCACAGGACCCTATGCCAAGGGTTAGAGGTCCTCACCGTTGTGTCTTAAAATCTGATGCTTTAAAATGCTTTAAATCAGGCTTTAAAGCTGATTAAAAATTATGCTTTTAAAAATGATTTTAAAAATTATGCTTTTAAAAGTGATTTTAAAAATGATGCTTTAAGTCTGATTTAAATCTAAACCATGCATCAGACTGAATATATTTATGTACATTGTCATTATTTTGAATGTTTTATTGAAAGTCTGAAAATCCAACTACCTACTTATTCATTTAGACTTATTTTCCTGAATTGCCAAACGTCTTGACGAAAGACATCTTAAAAGAAATTGGATAATTATCTACCACCAAAAGGAAATAAATAGCAGTGTGTACAAAAAAATTCCCCCCCAGGTCTTCGCCCTCTGAGAACAGAGAACTTTGCCTCAAACTTGAGTTTTCTGACATTCTTGTCCTCAGTCTAACTTGTTTTGAACTTTCCCCCGAGTATCGGAAATCTGTGAAATGTTTGATACAAATTTACACAAATTCACCTTCTCAAGAACCGTGTTTATAATTCGTAGAAATGTATCAAGAAAAAGTGTTTTTTTTTTTGTAACTTTTTAGACAACTACAAGTTTTATTTTGTTGTGGTCAGAGCAGGTCCTCCTCCTTCCTCGAGGGCCTCAGGTACTCCTTCCTCGAGGGCCTCAGGTACTCCTTCCTCGAGGGACTCAGGTACTCCTTCCTCGAGGGCCTCAGGTACTCCTTCCTCGAGGGACTCAGGTACTCCTTCCTCGAGGGCCTCAGGTACTCCTTCCTCGAGGGCCTCAGGTACTCATTCCTCGAGGGCCTCAGGTACTCCTTCCTCGAGGGCCTCAGGTACTCCTTCCTCGAGGGCCTCAGGTACTCATTCCTCGAGGGCCTCAGGTACTCCTTCCTCGAGGGCCTCAGGTACTCCTTCCTCGAGGGCCTCAGGTACTCCTTCCTCGAGGGCCTCAGGTACTCCTTCCTCGAGGGCCTCAAGCTGCTATTGTGGTCAGTCCTCACACCCGCTCTCTCCTCCACAAGACTCCACCATCCTACATTCCATCCAACGATTCATCTCCTGGAGTGCCCCAGGAGAGTCCAGCATCTTGTCCTCGTCTTGAGGTGAAGTGTCTCGTGTCAAGCTCCCCCACTTGGTCAAAGTTATATCTTATGGTTCCCTCGGTTCCCGTCCTCTCTGCGGATTTATTAGAGAATGAGCTTCTGTGATTCGGGAGACAGAGGGAGGAAAAACCAAGAATTCAAGCCGAGCTTCGATAGTCAGTCGAGACAAGATATGCTCACTGAGGCTTGAAGCTGATGAGCACTGAAGGGAAGCTGACCTGAAGGGAAGCTGCACAGCAGAGAAGCTGCAATGTATCCCCCAACATATTCAAGGCGACAGAACTTCAAATTCTTTAAATGATATATGTTCACACCTTAATCTCTTTCGACTTAGTTACACATTTTAAAATAATCATTACCCAATTATCTGTCGGACGTTCTCATCAACTGATTACCTATTGGACGTTCTCATAATACCAAATATACATTGGCACGTTCGCATAACTCAATTATCAACTGGACATTAATCACGAACTTAAAATCTATCGAATGTTGTCGAAAACCAGTGATCTATTGAACGTTCTCATAAATCCTTCTGTGGTAGTTAGGATGTATCTGTCTTTAAGTTGGCAGCAGTGGCATTGATTTTAGTTGGCAGTACGGCTTTCACCTTTTTAAGCGTACCTCGGTACCACGGACATGTGTTCTGCATGTTCCTGTAGTGTACCATAGTGTACCATAGTGTACCATAGTGTACCATAGTGTACCTCGGGGGAAAAAATATGATTCGAGAGCCAAAAAAACTACATTTTCGAAACTGAAATTTATGCCAAAATTTACAATTGAAAACACTCACTCTATCTACATACTGGGATCAGACAACAGACTGCAGTGTTGGTAGTGTTGTACCACGACCGTCAGTGTTGGTAGTGTTGTACCACGACCGTCAGTGTTGGTAGTGTTGTACCACGACCGTCAGTGTTGGTAGTGTTGTACCACGACCGTCAGTGTTGGTAGTGTGTTGTACCACGACCGTCAGTGATGGTAGTGTGTTGTACCACGATCAGCAGTGTTGGTAGTATTGTACCACGACCAGCAGTGTTGGTAGTGTGTTGTACCACGACCAGCAGTGTTGGTAGTGTGTTGTACCACGCCCATCAGTGTTGGTAGTGTGTTGTACCACGCCCGTCAGTGTTGGTAGTGTGTTGTACCACGACCGTCAGTGTTGGTAGTGTTGTACCACGACTGTCAGTGTTGGTAGTGTTGTACCACGACTGTCATTGTTGGTAGTGTGTTGTACCACGCCCGTCAGTGTTGGTAGTGTGTTGTACCACGCCCGTCAGTGTTGGTAGTGTGTTGTACCACGACTGTCAGTGTTGGTAGTGTGTTGTACCATGACCACCAGTGTTGGTAGTGTGTTGTACCATGACCACCAGTGTTGGTAGTGTGTTGTACCACGACTCAGTGTTGGTAGTGTGTTGTACCACGACTGTCAGTGTTGGTAGTGTGTTGTACCACGACTGTCAGTGTTGGTAGTGTGTTGTACCACGACTGTCAGTGTTGGTGGTGTGTTGTACCACGACTGTCAGTGTTGGTAGTGTGTTGTACCACGACTGTCAGTGTTGGTGGTGTGTTGTACCACGATTGTTAGTGTTGGTGGTGTGTTGTACCACGACTGTCAGTGTTGGTGGTGTGTTGTACCACGACTGTCAGTGTTGGTGGTGTGTTGTACCACGACTGTCAGTGTTGGTGGTGTGTTGTACCACGACTGTCAGTGTTGGTGGTGTGTTGTACCACGACTGTCAGTGTTGGTGGTGTGTTGTACCACGACTGTCAGTGTTGGTGGTGTGTTGTACCACGACTGTCAGTGTTGGTAGTGTGTTCTACCACGACTGTCAGTGTTGGCAGTGTGTTGTACCA
>NC_091224.1:16757615-16772615 GCF_040958095.1 Procambarus clarkii | reverse complement strand
ATGCTGATTTTTTTATTATCTGCAAAGGACGACACGAAGCTTTGACTAGTATGTGTGTCTGTATCCAAGATAAGAATGTGACAAAAAGCAGTGGCGCCAAGACTGTGCCCTGAGGTACAGTGCTTTTCACTGTGGTTGGAATTAATTTGATTTGATTATTTGTCAGGCTTGCATTCTATTTAACATTTTTATTCAATACAAAGCTTACCTATTATTCTTATTGATCTCATTTTATGCTCTATCATTCCATGGTCGCACTTATCAAATGCCTTTGTGAAGTCTATGTTTACATCAGCATTTTTGTCTTTTAATGCTACCGTGATTTTGTTATTATGATTGAGTAATTGTGAAGGACTCTAAATCCCACTTAAGATATCAGAAGCACTTAAATCAGCAGATTTATCTCCGCAGCACAAGAGAGGTTGTAAAGCTTGGGCTAAAAGCTATAGATCACTCGCACTAACAAAATACATAATAAAATGGTTTGAAAGAGTGATTCAGAATCCAATCTCTAATTTCATCGAGAACAATTAATTTCACAACCAAGGTCGACATGGATTTAGCAGTCCGTCCTCCAAACAAAGACTTAAGTCCATTCCATGCACACGCCAAATCCCCCTGTTGCATCCCGTCCTCGACTCAAGTCCATTCCATCCAGCGGTTGACCCCACAGACGCATTCATGAATTTTAACATGCTGTTCATTCAAAACGGGAATTTTCTTAAATATAAATTAATATTATATTAGCATATGGTGCATATATAGGCATAGGTTAGGTTAGGTGTTTAGGTTCTGTTGGCGATTATTTGTATTTGTAGTACGTGGGTGAAGCATTTACAGCGTTGTGGTTCGAACAAAGGTATTCAGTGAAGCACTTCTTCCGGAAGTGTTCGAACGTCATCAGTTGTGAGTCGTGTGTAAACCGTTTTTCATTCATAAACAGGCTGGGGGTTTGGCGGGTGCATGGAATGGTCTTTGGTCTTGGTTTGGAGGAAGTTGGTTTTGTATTTATGTTGAAAAGACAACTTAAACTAACCTAACCTAACCTTCCCAAGGCTTAATACACGCTATCTAAGGACTAACATAGTACATATATGTACTATACTAGGCCTAGCAATATTTAAGTCTGTTTTTTAGCTTAATTTTTCTCTGCGGACTCTATAAAAGTGAATAGTACCAAATTCTACTAACTGCCTATTACGTCAATATTTGTACTACGGTGCACATGGTTACAAAAAAAAGTACTATCCAAACAGGAGGACGAGAGTTGGAGTGTTTGTAAACAGGTGTGTGAATGAGGTAAACAGGTGTGTGAATGAGGTAACAGGTGTGTGCATGAGGTAATCCTGTTTTTACAAGAGGTTACTTAAGTGTTCTCAACATTTATTTATTTATTTATCAACATTTATCAACAAGTCGCTCTACCGTCCACTTGGGCTGGACGGTAGAGCGACGGTCTCCCTTCATGCAGGTCGGCGTTCAATCCCCGACCGTCTAAGTGGCTGGGCACCATTCCTTTCCCTCCGTCCCATCCCAAATCCTTATCCTGAACCCTTTCCAGTGCTATATAGTCGAGATGGCTTGGCGCTTTCCCCTGAAATTTCATTCACTCCCCCCCCCCTTACATATCCCACACGGATTAACAATGACCCTTAAACCACGTCACAAGGTAGGCCTACCTCCCCCCCCCCCCTCTACATCCCGCACGGACTAACAATGACCCTTAAACCACGTCACAATGTAGGCCTACCTCCCCCCCCCCTACATCCCACACGGATTAACAATGACCCTTAAACCACGTCACAAGGTAGGCCTACCTCCCCCCCCTACATCCCGCATGGACTAACAATGACCCTTAAACCACGTCACAAGGTAGGCCTACCTCCCCCCCCCTACATCCCACACGGACTAACAACGACCCTTAAACCACGTCATGAGGTAGGCCTACCTCCCCCCCCCCTACATCCCACACGGACTAACAACGACCCTTAAACCACGTCACGAGGTAGGCCTACCTCCCCCCCCCTACATCCCGCATGGACTAACAATGACCCTTAAACCACGTCACAAGGTAGGCCTACCTCCCCCCCCCCCACCACAAACAATCTCAAGGCTCACCAACGTTCTTTCCTGTCACAGGGGCAGCCGAAGGGGTGTCGATCGTGAGACTGTGGGTGCCGGAGGTGGTGGAGGCCAACACGTCAGCCGTGGTCCTCGACTGTGACTACCAAGTGGACGAGTGGGAGCGGCCAGGACTCGTCGTCAAGTGGTAGGTGGCGTTAACTGGCTGTCAAGTGGTGAGTGGCGTTCAGCGGCTGTCAAGTGGTGAGTGGCGTTCAGCGGCTGTCAAGTGGTGAGTGGCGTTCAGCGGCTGTCAAGTGGTGAGTGGCGTTCAGCGGCTGTCAAGTGGTGAGTGGCGTTCTGTGGCTGTCAAGTGGTGAGTGGCGTTCTGTGGCTGTCAAGTGGTGAGTGGCGTTCAGTGGCTGTCAAGTGGTAGGTGGCGTTCAGCGGCTGTCAAGTGGTAGGTGGCGTTCAGCGGCTGTCAAGTGGTAGGTGGCGTTCAGCGGCTGTCAAGTGGTAGGTGGCGTTCAGCGGCTGTCAAGTGGTAGGTGGCGTTCCGTGGCTGTCAAGTGGTAGGTGGCGTTCAGTGGCTGTCAAGTGGTAGGTGGCGTTCAGCGGCTGTCAAGTGGTAGGTGGCGTTCAGCGGCTGTCAAGTGGTAGGTGGCGTTCAGCGGCTGTCAAGTGGTAGGTGGCGTTCAGCGGCTGTCAAGTGGTAGGTGGCGTTCCGTGGCTGTCAAGTGGTGAGTGGCGTTCTGTGGCTGTCAAGTGGTGAGTGGCGTTCTGTGGCTGTCAAGTGGTGAGTGGCGTTCTGTGGCTGTCAAGTGGTGAGTGGCGTTCTGTGGCTGTCAAGTGGTGAGTGGCGTTCCGTGGCTGTCAAGTGGTGAGTGGCGTTCTGTGGCTGTCAAGTGGTAGGTGGCGTTCTGTGGCTGTCAAGTGGTGAGTGGCGTTCCGTGGCTGTCAAGTGGTGAGTGGCGTTCCGTGGCTGTCAAGTGGTGAGTGGCGTTCCGTGGCTGTCAAGTGGTGAGTGGCGTTCTGTGGCTGTCAAGTGGTGAGTGGCGTTCCGTGGCTGTCAAGTGGTGAGTGGCGTTCTGTGGCTGTCAAGTGGTGAGTGGCGTTCTGTGGCTGTCAAGTGGTGAGTGGCGTTCTGTGGCTGTCAAGTGGTGAGTGGCGTTCCGTGGCTGTCAAGTGGTGAGTGGCGTTCCGTGGCTGTCAAGTGGTGAGTGGCGTTCTGTGGCTGTCAAGTGGTAGGTGGCGTTCTGTGGCTGTCAAGTGGTGAGTGGCGTTCTGTGGCTGTCAAGTGGTGAGTGGCGTTCAGCGGCTGTCAAGTGGTGAGTGGCGTTCTGTGGCTGTCAAGTGGTGAGTGGCGTTCTGTGGCTGTCAAGTGGTAGGTGGCGTTCTGTGGCTGTCAAGTGGTGAGTGGCGTTCCGTGGCTGTCAAGTGGTGAGTGGCGTTCCGTGGCTGTCAAGTGGTGAGTGGCGTTCCGTGGCTGTCAAGTGGTGAGTGGCGTTCTGTGGCTGTCAAGTGGTAGGTGGCGTTCTGTGGCTGTCAAGTGGTGAGTGGCGTTCCGTGGCTGTCAAGTGGTGAGTGGCGTTCCGTGGCTGTCAAGTGGTGAGTGGCGTTCCGTGGCTGTCAAGTGGTGAGTGGCGTTCTGTGGCTGTCAAGTGGTGAGTGGCGTTCCGTGGCTGTCAAGTGGTGAGTGGCGTTCTGTGGCTGTCAAGTGGTGAGTGGCGTTCTGTGGCTGTCAAGTGGTGAGTGGCGTTCTGTGGCTGTCAAGTGGTGAGTGGCGTTCCGTGGCTGTCAAGTGGTGAGTGGCGTTCCGTGGCTGTCAAGTGGTGAGTGGCGTTCTGTGGCTGTCAAGTGGTAGGTGGCGTTCTGTGGCTGTCAAGTGGTGAGTGGCGTTCTGTGGCTGTCAAGTGGTGAGTGGCGTTCAGCGGCTGTCAAGTGGTGAGTGGCGTTCTGTGGCTGTCAAGTGGTGAGTGGCGTTCCGTGGCTGTCAAGTGGTGAGTGGCGTTCTGTGGCTGTCAAGTGGTGAGTGGCGTTCTGTGGCTGTCAAGTGGTGAGTGGCGTTCCGTGGCTGTCAAGTGGTGAGTGGCGTTCTGCGGCTGTCAAGTGGTGAGTGGCGTTCTGTGGCTGTCAAGTGGTAGGTGGCGTTCTGTGGCTGTCAAGTGGTGAGTGGCGTTCTGTGGCTGTCAAGTGGTGAGTGGCGTTCAGCGGCTGTCAAGTGGTGAGTGGCGTTCCGGAGCTGTCAAGTGGTGAGTGGCGTTCAGCGGCTGTCAAGTGGTGAGTGGCGTTCAGCGGCTGTCAAGTGGTGAGTGGCGTTCAGCGGCTGTCAAGTGGTGAGTGGCGTTCAGCGGCTGTCAAGTGGTAGGTGGCGTTCCGTGGCTGTCAAGTGGTGAGTGGCGTTCAGCGGCTGTCAAGTGGTGAGTGGCGTTCAGCGGCTGTCAAGTGGTGAGTGGCGTTCTGTGATTGTCAAGTGGTGAGTGGCGTTCCGGGGCTGTCAAGTGGTGAGTGGCGTTCTGTGATTGTCAAGTGGTGAGTGGCGTTCAGCGGCTGTCAAGTGGTGAGTGGCGTTCCGTGGCTGTCAAGTGGTGAGTGGCGTTCACCGGCTGTCAAGTGGTGATTGGCGTTCACCGGCTGTCAAGTGGTGAGTGGCGGTCACCGGCTGTCAAGTGGTGAGTGGCGGTCACCGGCTGTCAAGTGGTGAGTGGCGTTCAGCGGCTGTCAAGTGGTGAGTGGCGTTCCGTGGTGGTAGAGCGAAAGTCTCGCTTCATGCAGCTCGTCGTTCAATCCCCGATCATCCAAATGCTTGGATACCATTCCTTTCCCCCCGTCCCATCCCAAATCCTTATCGTGACCCCCTTCCCAGTGCTATATATAGTCGTAGTGGCTTGGCGTTCTCTCCTGATAATTCCCGTTGCCTTTCCTACTCCTGTTTAGACTTGAGAAGCAGGCTGGAGTATCTGGGAGCGTCCTCAGGTGGGTCTGAGAGTATCTCTCAGGATCTGGGGCCAGATTCACGTAGCAGCTACGCAAGTACTTACGAACGTGTACATCTTTCCTCAATCTTTGACGGCTTTGGTTACATTTGGTAAACAGTTTACAATCATGAAAACTTGCCAATCAACTGTTGTTATTGTTATAAACAGCCTCCTGGTGCTTCCGAGCTCATTAACTGTTTAATAACTGTAAACAAAGCCGCCAAAGATTTGAGAAAAGTTGGACAGGTTCGTTAGTGCTTGCGTAACTGCTTCGTGAATCACCCCCCTGGCTCTTGTTGCTGCTACTTGGCCAGTGATGCAGTTAAGTAGTTAGGTGATGAGCGCGCTAATCACCTACATAACATGGGATTCAGATAATTAGTTGGAACGATAGTGGCGCGTAATTTGAGAAAATAAGGTGACTTATTTACCATAACACCGCTTATACAAATGATGAAAGGGCAAACCTCTATTAGAAAATCCTTCTCGGAAAAGGGCAAAAATGAAACGGGCCAGATTCACGAAGCAGTTACGCAAGCACTTACGAACCTGTACATATTTTCTCAATCTTTGGCGGCTTTGTTTACAATTATTAAACAGTTAATGAGCTGCGAAGCACCAGGAGGCTGTTTATAACAATAACAACAGTTGATTGGGAAGTTTTCATGCTTGTAAACTGTTTAATAAATGTAACCAAAGCCGTCAAAGATTGAGGAAAGATGTACACGTTCGTAAGTGCTTGCGTAACTGCTTCGTGAATCTATCTACAGGATCTCAAGAGACAGCTTCAATGGAAGTAGCATAGACACGTTTCCAGTTCTAACTCAAGCTTCAACGCTACGTAAATCTTGAATATAGATCAATGCTAGAAACTTAATCCCTCCGGGAAAAAAAGACTTATGGTAGAAACATATTGTGTTGTTGTTTAAGATTCGCTACTTGGAATAAAAAGTTCCAAGCAGCACGGGCTATGGTGAGCCCGTAGTATATATATTTAGTGTGATCTAGTGAAGTTTATGGGCAAACGGTCAAACAAAACAGAACTTTACTAGAATGTCACATGTTTATTACATGTGATATGTAATATTTGAATAATATTACATGTTTTTAGGTTTAGAATAAATGAAACACGAGCAGTATATTTTCAGTAATTATCATCCTTATTCAAAGTAGTTTGGACCAGTGATGGCTATGACTGGCTTAGGTAATTCCACTTACTTTCAGCACCATACCACGAGGTTGTAGTGAGACGCAATATGTACATCCTGTTGGAAATACTCATATAAAGACACGTCCAGAAGGAGAGAGAGACACTGTTATTAAAACAAGACTAAAACCAGTGCGCTAAAACAGAAGCGAAAAAGAAACAGGAAAAAAGGAGGAAACCCCACCACCCCCCCACCGCCATATAAATCTTTGACTCAAATATCACAGTAACAAGGTTATCGCGAATAACCGAACTCAATTACGGGCTCACCATAGCCCGTGCTACATGGATATTTTATTCTGAGTAGCTAAACCTAACACAACAACAAGAGCAAGGGAGATAGTCAGCTAGTGACAGAGAGCACTAACTGACTGTCAACTGAGATTTACTGTGTACAAAGAGATTGACTGACACGGTCAGCTTAGACATGACAAAGTGCGGACATACTTGACACACTTTGAACTGTTCTCAAGAGCATCTTTGGGTATGTTCAAGAGAACAGTTCCCTTAAGGATTAATAGCTATTGGACTGCTATGTCCAATAGCTGTTGATCCTTTTATGAGTTACCTCATATATCCACCCCTCCCTCACCCCACATATCCACCCCCTCACCCCACATATCCACCCTCCTTCACCCCACATATCCACCCTCCCTCACCCCACATATCCACCCCCTCACCCCACATATCCACCCTCCCTCACCCCACATATCCACCCCTTCACCCCACATATCCACCCCCTTACCCCACATATCCACCCTCCCTCATCCCACATATCCACCCTCCCTCACCCCACATATCCACCCTCCCTCACCCCACATATCCACCCTCCCTCACCCCACATATCCACCCTCCTTCACCCCACATATCCACCCTCCCTCACCCCACATATCCACCCTCCCTCACCCCACATATCCACCCTCCCTCACCCCACATATCCACCCCCTTACCCCACATATCCACCCCCTCACCCCACATATCCACCCCCTCACCCCACATATCCACTCCCTCACCCCACATATCCACCCTCCCTCACCCCACATATCCACCCTCCCTCACCCCACATATCCACCCCCTCACCCCACATATCCACTCCCTCACCCCACATATCCACCCTCCCTCACCCCACATATCCACCCCCTCACCCCACATATCCACCCTCCCTCACCCCACATATCCACCCTCCCTCACCCCACATATCCACCCCCTCACCCCACATATCCACTCCCTTAACCCCCCCCCCTCTTACCTCATACCGTCCACCCACTCATTGTGATGGAGATAATTCAGAACTAACAACATTGACATTGAATTAATCGCTGGATTAATTCGATTAATTCAAGTGGAAAGTATATTTAATATAATGATATATATAGTGTTCTGTCTTTGGTTTGTGTATTTACCGTAGGGAGAAGTGCCGTGATTCAGGGCAGTCCGTGTTGTATATAAATCATATATTAAGTGCAGTTAATCATCGTGAATTGACGTCATTTGGGCAGTTAGATTTTCTGGTAGATTCCCAGAAAGATTTCCCAGGTAGATTCCCCGGTAGATTCCCAGGAAAATTTCCCTGGTAGATTCCCCGGTAGATTCCCAGGAAAATTTCCCCGGTAGATTCCCAGGAAAATTTCCCCGGTAGATTCCCAGGAAAATTTCCCCGGTAGATTCCCAGGAAGATTTTTCAACCCGTCCGCACAAAAAGTTTAGTAAATGTGCCAACTGTTTGCCCAAACGTCGCAGGATGCAGTATTGGAACCCAAAATGTTCGCATTTTTTTTTAAAGCTAAAAAGCTAACAGTATGAAGTACAGTATAAAAGAGTATGTACAGAAAAGTCCAGCAAAAATAGCTGAACAATTAAAATTAAACAATTAGGTCTATTACAGTACTTATATGTACTATATTGATTGTTGTACATATGAACTAAAGTATGAGGGAGTGGTACACATGCCAGTGTATTCAACTAGCTATCTTGAGGTTATCTTGAGATGATTTCGGGGCTTTTTAGTGTCCCCGCCAGGCCTCCACCCCCAGGAAGCAGCCCGTGACAGCTGACTAACACCTAGGTACCTATTTTACTGCTAGGTAACAGGGGCATAGGGTGAAAGAAACTCTGCCCATTGTTTCTCGCAGGCGCCCAAGATCGAACCCGGGACCACAGGATCACAAGTCCAGCGTGCTGTCCGCTCGGCCTATCATCTCCCAAGTAGCTAGTAGAGCTATACTCTACTAGCTAAACTTCTCTAGCTGTACTTAAGGGCGAGTAGGTAAAATTCTTAGATTCAAACTGTCTTTTAAACCCTTTGTAGTCGACTAAATAGGATTTATAGGTAATTGGTGGCTCTGTCTAATCGAGATTTGTAACTATGGCCCGAATTGGTTTCCATTGAACATATCCACAAGGGCCGTGACGAGGATTCGAACCTGCGTCCGAGAGCATCCCAGACGCTGCCTTAGTCGACTGAGCTAAATGCATCACGCAATTGTGATTTCTGTGTGTAAGTTGGTTTCCATTGGTTTCCTTCTAAGAACTTCCCATTTGTTCACTCTATCTGACAAATGGAAAATGCCTCCTAATGCCTCTAGTTATAATTTGGATTTTTGGTGTAAGTCATAGAATGAACTGATTCACTATTCTAAAAAAAATTAACAAATTATTCCTTTGTATGCCTCTGGGGTTCATATCATGTTATGGGTATCATACCAATCATTGGTACGACGATAAATGTATTTTTTGTATTCAAATGTATTTCAACTTTGTATTTTTGTTCATTATTTTGAGACAGAGAAAAAGAATGAATTGTAATATCAATGTGAATGTTTTTTGGGGGCTACAATATGTATGTTATATGTACGTGTACGTCCACAGGTATGTGGACAAGATCCACCTGGTGTACCAGTGGATCCCGCCTCTGCAGCCCCAGGCCCTAGGGGTGTTGAGCGGCCGGGTCAACACCACCTACGAGGCCTCCAGAGACCCCTGGGCCGTTCATCGAGCCCTTTATATCCCAAACCCGGACCCGACCCTCTCCGGTCAGTACTCCTGCACCGTCAGCACCTTCGAGGACGAGGACACCCGCACCGCCCACCTCCTCGTCTGGAGTGAGTCGTACTCGTAGCGATTAGCTTCGTGTTCGTTGATTGTTCTGTAATCAATGTTCTTTAATCCGTTCTCTAATCTGTTCTTTCGTGGGTTCTAGGACCCATGAAACTGGGTTAGTTGCAGGGTTATGTTGCTCTCAGCGACACGTTATCTTACTACAACTATATTTTTTGTTTGTGTTGTTAGGACGTTGTTGGAACGTTGGTAGAAAGTTGTTGGAACGTTCCGAGAACTTTGTTAAAACGTTGTTAATGTTCCGAAAACTTTGTTAAAACGTTGTTAGAACGTTCCGAGAACTTTGTTAAAACGTCGTTAGAACGTTACTAGAACGTTGTTAGCACGTTACTAGAACGTTGTAGTTAGGTTTGAGATAGGTTAGGTCTTTTTCAGTTTATATAATTTGTAAATCCTTTGATTTTATTTTACTGTTTTTATCTTAACTGATATTATATTTTTTATATTTCTGTGAATTGTTATTGATAATGCTTTGCCGAGTGATTTTATTTTGAAATGTGAATGTATTATTTTGAAATGTGAATGAAGGAGATGTATGTAATTTCATTTTGTACTTTGTTTATCATGATTTATATTCTCCAAAGAAAAATCTATGTCTAAATCGTATGTTATATATATATATATATATATATATATATAATATATATATATATATATATATATATATAATATATATATATATATATATATAATATATATATATATATATATATATATATATATATATATATATATATATATATATATATATATATATATATATATATATGTCGTACCTAGTAGCCAGAACGCACTTCTCAGCCTACTATGCAAGGCCCGATTTGCCTAATAAGCCAAGTTTTCATGAATTAATGTTTTTTCGACTACCTAACCTACCTAACCAAACCTAACCTAACTTTTTCGGCTACCTAACCAAACCTAACCTATAAAGATAGGTTAGGTTAGGTAGGGTTGGTTAGGTTCGGTCATATATCTACGTTAATTTTAACTCCAATAAAAAAAAATTGACCTCATTCATATTGAAATGGGTAGCTTTATCATTTCATAAGAACAAAATTAGAGAAAATATATTGATTCAGGAAAACTTGGCTTATTAGGCAAATCGGGCCTTGCATAGTAGGCTGAGAAGTGCGTTCTGGCTACTAGGTACGACATATATATATATATATATATATATATATATATATATATATATATATATATATATATATATATATATATATAGGAGAAGGAAATATATATATATATATATATATATATATATATATATATATATATATATATATATATATATATATATATATATATATATATATATATATATGCAATTGACGATCACAAAACACTGATCATTTTATGCGGAAAATCCACAGAGAAATATGAAATGAGGTGAACGTTTCGGCTTGTTAAAGCCTTTGTCAACACCAGACTGACTAAGGAGAAGGGAGAAGGGGGAGGATATATAGGCCGACACCTGACCAACCCATCCCTAGGGTTGGTCAGGTGTAATTAACCAAAAACAGGTATAGCTTAGAATGGTCAAAGAGGAATCCTCTTTGACCATTCTAAGCTATACCTGTTTTTGGTTAATTCTTTCCCAGGGATGGGTTGGTCAGGTGTCGGCCTATATATCCTCCCCCTTCTCCCTTCTCCTACTATCTTCTGGAATGTGAAGCAACCAATGACCTTAGAAGAGCTTTAAGAGTTCCTGAATCATGCAGTGGCCACCCTGAAGCCATCAACACAGCCACTCTCCTGGTCAACAAAGGTGTCCAGCAGCTGGACACCTCATAAAGACTGTGAAGCAGTATCCTCCCCCACGATAACAGCTTGATGGTTAAATGCAACCTCAGAACACTGGGAAAAAAAATTGTACCACTTACGGGCTATTAATGCCCGTGCCACCTCTTGGGTGGCTTAATCTTTATCAATCAATCAACCTTCTCCTACACGGGAGACATCTCCCGTCACGCAGGGTGCAGTCGCACCTCCACAGATCTCCAGTATCAGCTCTTGATACTGGTAATGGCTCTAAAGGGCCACCACTTACGGGCTATTCATGCCCGTGCCACCTCTTGGGTGGCTTAATCTTCATCAATCAATCAATCCCTTCTCCTTGCAGCTGGACACCCTCATAAAGACTGTGAAGCAGTATCCTCCCCCGCGATACAGCTTGATGGTTAAATGCAACCTCAGAATACTGAGAAAAAAAGAATTGTACCACTTACGGGCTATTCATGCCCGTGCCACCTCTTGGGTGGCTTAATCTTTATCAATCAATCAATCCCTTCTCCTTAGTCAGTCTGGTGTTGACAAAGGCTTTAACAAGCCGAAACGTTCACCTCATTTCATATTTCTCTGTGGATTTTCCGCATATATATATTATATATATATATATTATATATATATATATATATATATATATATATATATATATATATATATATATATATATAATATATATATATATATATATATATATATATAATATATATATATATATATATATATATATATAATATATATATATATATATATATATATATATATATATATATAATATATATGCGAACAAGCCTGAATGGTCCCCAGGACTATATGCGAATGAAAACTCACACCCCAGAAGTGACTCGAACCCATACTCCCAGAAGCAACGCAACTGGTAACTACAGGGCGCCTTAATCCGCTTGACCATCACGGCCGTCAAAAGGAAGTGATAGCCGAGGCTATTTGAGCCACTTCCCCGACGGCAACTCGGATGGTAATCTTGGGCATAGCATTTCACCAAATCACCTCATTCTTTGGGGCACACGTGAGGAACACAAATGCGAACAAGCCTGAATGGTCCCCAGGACTATATGCGAATGAAAACTCACACCCCAGAAGTGACTCGAACCCATACTCCCAGAAGCAAGGCAACTGGTAACTACAGGGCGCCTTAATCCGCTTGACCATCACGGCCGTCAAAAGGAAGTGATAGCCGAGGCTATTTGAGCCACTTCCCCGACGGCAACTCGGATGGTAATCTTGGGCATAGCATTTCACCAAATCACCTCATTCTTTGGGGCACACGTGAGGAACACAAATGCGAACAAGCCTGAATGGTCCCCAGGACTATATGCGAATGAAAACTCACACCCCAGAAGTGACTCGAACCCATACTCCCAGAAGCAACGCAACTGGTAACTACAGGGCGCCTTAATCCGCTTGACCATCACGGCCGTCAAAAGGAAGTGATAGCCGAGGCTATTTGAGCCACTTCCCCGACGGCAACTCGGATGGTAATCTTGGGCATAGCATTTCACCAAATCACCTCATTCTTTGGGGCACACGTGAGGAACACAAATGCGAACAAGCCTGAATGGTCCCCAGGACTATATGCGAATGAAAACTCACACCCCAGAAGTGACTCGAACCCATACTCCCAGAAGCAACGCAACTGGTAACTACAGGGCGCCTTAATCCGCTTGACCATCACGGCCGTCAAAAGGAAGTGATAGCCGAGGCTATTTGAGCCACTTCCCCGACGGCAACTCGGATGGTAATCTTGGGCATAGCATTTCACCAAATCACCTCATTCTTTGGGGCACACGTGAGGAACACAAATGCGAACAAGCCTGAATGGTCCCCAGGACTATATGCGAATGAAAACTCACACCCCAGAAGTGACTCGAACCCATACTCCCAGAAGCAACGCAACTGGTAACTACAGGGCGCCTTAATCCGCTTGACCATCACGGCCGTCAAAAGGAAGTGATAGCCGAGGCTATTTGAGCCACTTCCCCGACGGCAACTCGGATGGTAATCTTGGGCATAGCATTTCACCAAATCACCTCATTCTTTGGGGCACACGTGAGGAACACAAATGCGAACAAGCCTGAATGGTCCCCAGGACTATATGCGAATGAAAACTCACACCCCAGAAGTGACTCGAACCCATACTCCCAGAAGCAACGCAACTGGTAACTACAGGGCGCCTTAATCCGCTTGACCATCACGGCCGTCAAAAGGAAGTGATAGCCGAGGCTATTTGAGCCACTTGAGGCTATTTGAATGAGTTTTCATTCGCATATAGTCCTGGGGACCATTCAGGCTTGTTCGCATTTGTGTTCCTCACGTGTGCCCCAAAGAATGAGGTGATTTGGTGAAATGCTATGCCCAAGATTACCATCCGAGTTGCCGTCGGGGAAGTGGCTCAAATAGCCTCGGCTATCACTTCCTTTTGACGGCCGTGATGGTCAAGCGGATTAAGGCGCCCTGTAGTTACCAGTTGCGTTGCTTCTGGGAGTATGGGTTCGAGTCACTTCTGGGGTGTGAGTTTTCATTCGCATATAGTCCTGGGGACCATTCAGGCTTGTTCGCATTTGTGTTCCTCACGTGTGCCCCAAAGAATGAGGTGATTTGGTGAAATGCTATGCCCAAGATTACCATCCGAGTTGCCGTCGGGGAAGTGGCTCAAATAGCCTCGGCTATCACTTCCTTTTGACGGCCGTGATGGTCAAGCGGATTAAGGCGCCCTGTAGTTACCAGTTGCGTTGCTTCTGGGAGTATGGGTTCGAGTCACTTCTGGGGTGTGAGTTTTCATTCATATAATATATATATATATATATATATATATAATATATATATATATATATATTATATATATATATATATATATATAATATATATATATATATATATATATATATATATATATATATATATATATAATATTATATATATATATATATATATATATATATATATATATATATATATATATATATATATATATATATATATATGCCGCTTGACCGCTTGACCATCACGGCCGTCAAAAGGAAGTGATAGCCGAGGCTATATATATATATATATATATATATATATATATATATATATATATATATATATATATATATATAATATATATATATATATATATATATATATATACAACATGAATTTTTAATGATTTTCATAATTCATTACAATTTGCTGAATAAAGATCAATAATCTCAGATTTTGCACCAGTGGATTAATCTAATTTCCTCATTAACTTTTTAACCACCTAACTACTTAATCTTTGAACCCGTTAACTAGCGAATGATGTCGCTCTGTGTTCTTACACGAGTCTCCCATAGAACACAATACGTTATGTTTTTAATCACCTTGTGTGTGTTGGGGTCTCAGAGCGCGCAGGTTATGTGGACCTCATGTACTGGAGACCTTCGGAACACCTGGTCAATATTACCTGCTCCGCCGAGGGCGCCGCCCCTAGACCCGAGTTCACCTTGTTCACTCGAGATCCTAATGGAACCAGGTGAGGCATGGTAGGTGATGGAGGGAGAGAGAGAGAGAGAGAGAGAGAGAGGAGAGAGAGAGAGAGAGAGAGAGAGAGAGAGAGAGAGAGAGAGAGAGAGAGAGAGAGAGGGAGGAAGAGAGAGAGAGAGAGGGAGGAAGAGAGAGAGGGAGGAAGAGAGAGAGGGAGGAAGAGAGAGAGAGAGAGAGAGAGAGAGAGAGGGAGGAAGAGAGAGAGAGAGAGAGAGAGAGAGAGAGAGAGAGAGAGAGAGAGAGAGAGAGAGAGAGAGAGAGAGAGAGAGGAGAGAGAGAGAGGGAGGAAGAGAGAGAGGGAGGAAGAGAGAGAGGGAGGAAGAG
>NC_091224.1:16705022-16755022 GCF_040958095.1 Procambarus clarkii | reverse complement strand
TGTGTGTGTGTGTGTGTGTGTGTGTGTGTGTGTGTGTGTGTGTGTACTCACCCAGTTGTGCTTGCGGGGGTTGAGGTTTAGCTCTTTGGTCCCGCCTATAAACCGTCAATCAACTGGTGTACAGGTTCCTGAGCCTACTGGGCTCTATCATATCTACATTTGAAACTGTGTATGGAGTCAGCCTCCACCACATCACTGCCTAATGCAGTCCATTTGTCAACCACTCTGACACTATAAAAGTTCTTTCTGATATCTCTGTGGCTCATTTGGGCACTTTGTGTGTGTGTGTTAAAAAAAAGTTGATTAATTGACAGTTGAGAGGCGGGCCAAAAGATGCAGAGCTCAACCCCCGCAAGCACAACTAGGTGAACACAGTGTTGCTCCTATTTCACCAACACACTCGCACGCTAATGTTGACACCACTACGAGGCAGGACATAGAGTGTCCTCAGAATTTTGTAAGACAATCGATTACCCAATTTCCACATCCGCTGGGAAGTCTCCCTTCACGAATATCGTAGTCGTGCCGAACACACCTCCAGAATGAACAAATCCACAAGGTAGATTCGCGGCTCAGTTGACTTGAGCTCGTCTGGGAACATCCAACACAGGTTCGAACCCTTAATCAAGGCCCTAGTGGATTCGATCATGTGATATATCACGCTATTGTGATTTCTTTGTATACATATATATTTCTTTGAATGTACACTATAATCGTTCTCTTATGCTTGGTTTGACACACCATCAACGAGAGAGTAATGGCGTAGGTCCACACGGAACGAGACGCGGAGCGCGACTGACCTACATCAGGGTAGGCCGTCACTGACTTCTTACGGGAACTAGTCGGCCAATGGGCTCTCGCCTTACATTCCCCCGAGCTTCTCACCACCCAATCACATTTGCTTAGACAGGTCGCGAGAGGCCGCGTGACGTGACGTCACGGGCTCTTTTGAACGTCATCGTTGCTCGTCTGAGAAATAAACGCACTTCTATGACTAGCGACATTACAGGATACGGACCCCAGGACACAGGTGTCCCGGACACACCCCAGGAAAACTTCAACATATGTGTCACATGTAAATACGGCTTCCCTACCCTCCTTCCCCCACTCTCCCTTAAATCTACCCCCTCTTCCATTACTTTTATTTCCCCGCCTCTCCCCCCATGCCCCTGCTCCCTCTCCCTTCATCCTGTCAATCCCAGATCTCTCACGCTTCCATTCCTTGTCTCTCTTCATTCTATCCAACCCTTCCCTTATTTTTCATTCCTTGCATAGACGGTCTTCCTAGCTTACCTCTGCCTTCACAACCTCAATTCCCCCTTCCCTTAACCTCCATTGACACCCCCTCCCCCCTTCCCTTAACCTCCATTGACACCCCCTCCCCCCTTCCCTTAACCTCCATTGACACCCCCTTCCCCCTTCCCTTAACCTCCATTGACACCCCCTTCCCCCTTCCCTTAACCTCCATTGACACCCCTTCCCCCCTTCCCTTAACCACCACTGACACCCCCCCCTTCCCTTAACCACCACTGACACCCCCCCCCCTTCCCTTAACCTCCACTGACCCTCCTCCTCAGCAATACCCAAGAACCAGGTACACCAATGCTGATGTAATCACTGACAAAGCAGATGAATAACGATAAGAGGTAGGGTAGGGTATTGTTAGGGGAAAGCCCCAAGCCATTACGACTATATAGCACTTGGAAGGTGTCTGGATAAGGATTTGGGATGGGATGGGATGGGATGGGGGCGGGGGGAAGGAATGGTGCATAACCACTTGGACGGTCGGGGATTGAACGCCGACCTGCAAGAAGCGAGACCGTCGCTCTACCGTCCAGTTCAAGTGGTGGTGAGAGAGAGAGAGAGAGTGAGTCCAACTTACTGCCAACACTGCTGGTGGTGGTACAACACACTGCCAACACTGCTGGTGGTGGTACAACACACTGCCAACACTGCTGGTGGTGGTACAACACACTACCAACACTGACAGTCGTGGTACAACACACTACCAACACTGACAGTCGTGGTACAACACACTACCAACACTGACAGTCGTGGTACAACACACCACCAACACTGACAGTCGTGGTACAACACACCACCAACACTAACAATCGTGGTACAACACACCACCAACACTGACAGTCGTGGTACAACACACTACCAACACTGACAGTCGTGGTACAACACACCACCAACACTGACAGTCGTGGTACAACACACTACCAACACTGACAGTCGTGGTACAACACACTACCAACACTGACAGTCGTGGTACAACACACTACCAACACTGACAGTCGTGGTACAACACACTACCAACACTGGTGGTCATGGTACAACACACTACCAACACTGGTGGTCATGGTACAACACACTACCAACACTGACAGTCGTGGTACAACACACTACCAACACTGACGGGCGTGGTACAACACACTACCAACACTGACGGGCGTGGTACAACACACTACCAACAATGACAGTCGTGGTACAACACTACCAACACTGACAGTCGTGGTACAACACTACCAACACTGACGGTCGTGGTACAACACACTACCAACACTGACGGGCGTGGTACAACACACTACCAACACTGATGGGCGTGGTACAACACACTACCAACACTGACAGTCGTGGTACAACACACTACCAACACTGACGGGCGTGGTACAACACACTACCAACACTGACAGTCGTGGTACAACACACTACCAACACTGCTGGTCGTGGTACAACACACTACCAACACTGCTGGTCGTGGTACAATACTACCAACACTGCTGATCGTGGTACAACACACTACCATCACTGACGGTCGTGGTACAACACACTACCAACACTGACGGTCGTGGTACAACACTACCAACCCTGACGGTCGTGGTACAACACTACCAACACTGACGGTCGTGGTACAACACTACCAACACTGACGGTCGTGGTACAACACTACCAACACTGCAGTCTGTTGTCTGATCCCAGTATGTAGATAGAGTGAGTGTTTTCAATTGTAAATTTTGGCATAAATTTCAGTTTCGAAAATGTAGTTTTTTTGGCTCTCGAATCATATTTTTTCCCCGAGGTACACTATGGTACACTATGGTACACTATGGTACACTATGGTACACTATGGTACACTACAGGAACATGCAGAACACATGTCCGTGGTACCGAGGTACGCTTAAAAAGGTGAAAGCCGTACTGCCAACTAAAATCAATGCCACTGCTGCCAACTTAAAGACAGATACATCCTAACTACCACAGAAGGATTTATGAGAACGTTCAATAGATCACTGGTTTTCGACAACATTCGATAGATTTTAAGTTCGTGATTAATGTCCAGTTGATAATTGAGTTATGCGAACGTGCCAATGTATATTTGGTATTATGAGAACGTCCAATAGGTAATCAGTTGATGAGAACGTCCGACAGATTATTGGGTAATGATTATTTTAAAATGTGTAACTAAGTCGAAAGAGATTAAGGTGTGAACATATATCATTTAAAGAATTTGAAGTTCTGTCGCCTTGAATAAGTTGGGGGATACATTGCAGCTTCTCTACTGTGCAGCTTCCCTTCAGGTCAGCTTCCCTTCAGTGCTCATCAGCTTCAAGCCTCAGTAAGCATATCTTGTCTCGACTGACTATCGAAGCTCGGCTTGAATTCTTGGTTTTTCCTCCCTCTGTCTCCCGAATCACAGAAGCTCATTCTCTAATAAATCCGCAGAGAGGACGGGAACCGAGGGAACCATAAGATATAACTTTGACCAAGTGGGGGAGCTTGACACGAGACACTTCACCTCAAGACGAGGACAAGATGCTGGACTCTCCTGAGGCACTCCAGGAGATGAATCGTTGGATGGAATGTAGGATGGTGGAGTCTTGTGGAGGAGAGAGCGGGTGTGAGGACTAACCACAATAGCAGCTTGAGGCCCTCGAGGAAGGAGTACCTGAGGCCCTCGAGGAAGGAGTACCTGAGGCCCTCGAGGAAGGAGTACCTGAGGCCCTCGAGGAAGGAGTACCTGAGGCCCTCGAGGAATGAGTACCTGAGGCCCTCGAGGAAGGAGTACCTGAGGCCCTCGAGGAAGGAGTACCTGAGGCCCTCGAGGAAGGAGTACCTGAGGCCCTCGAGGAAGGAGTACCTGAGGCCCTCGAGGAAGGAGTACCTGAGGCCCTCGAGGAATGAGTACCTGAGGCCCTCGAGGAATGAGTACCTGAGGCCCTCGAGGAAGGAGTACCTGAGGCCCTCGAGGAAGGAGTACCTGAGGCCCTCGAGGAATGAGTACCTGAGGCCCTCGAGGAATGAGTACCTGAGGCCCTCGAGGAAGGAGTACCTGAGGCCCTCGAGGAAGGAGTACCTGAGTCCCTCGAGGAAGGAGTACCTGTGGCCCTCGAGGAAGGAGTACCTGAGGCCCTCGAGGAAGGAGGAGGACCTGCTCTGACCACAACAAAATAAAACTTGTAGTTGTCTAAAAAGTTACAAAAAAAAAAACCACTTTTTCTTGATACATTTCTACGAATTTTAAACACGGTTCTTGAGAAGGTGAATTTGTGTAAATTTGTATCAAACATTTCACAGATTTCCGATACTCGGGGGAAAGTTCAAAACAAGTTAGACTGAGGACAAGAATGTCAGAAAACTCAAGTTTGAGGCAAAGTTCTATGTTCTCAGAGGGCGAAGACCTGGGGGGGAATTTTTTTGTACACACTGCTATTTATTTCCTTTTGGTGGTAGATAATTATCGAATTTCTTTTAAGATGTCTTTCGTCAAGACGTTTGGCAATTCAGGAAAATAAGTCTAAATGACAGTAGGTAGTTGGATTTTCAGACTTTCAATAAAACATTCAAAATAATGACAATATACATAAATATATTCAGTCTGATGCATGGTTTAGATTTAAATCAGACTTAAAGCATCATTTTTAAAATCACTTTTAAAAGCATAATTTTTAATCAGCTTTAAAGCCTGATTTAAAGCATTTTAAAGCATCAGATTTTAAGACACAACGGTGAGGACCTCTAACCCTTGGCATAGGGTCCTGTGGCATAGCAGTCTACGTCCTCAGCTCACAACTGAGAATCTTGGATTTGATTTCCCTGGCGGGACAGAGGCGGTAGAGCACGTTTCCTTTCACCTGATGCTTCACTTCACCTAGCCGGAAATAGGTCCCAGGGAGTTGGACAATTGTTGTGGGGGTTGCGTCTAGGGGAAGATACGATACGATACGAGTGGATACGAAGATACGAGTGGATTTTTCCGGTGTTTTCGGGTCGAAAGTCGAAATATACGTTTCGTTTAAGCCTATATAAGTTCATATATAGGCTTATAGGAACATGTATACGCCAGAACAGTGGCGAATGAGGAAAAAACCAAAGTGAACAGCTCACAATTGGTGGATATCTTACACACTCTGGGGTCCCTTCTGTTGACCATTTTGTAAACTAACAGTTAACATTACGTATAATAAAGACAAAATGGTAAACTATATTGACGATCTAAGGCAACCAGGGTTCCACGAGCCTGTGACCAAGGGTTCCAGGAAAACCTAATGCAGGCGAGGAGTCACAATAACGTGGCTGAAGTATGTTGACCAGACCACACACTAGAAAGTGAAGGGACGACGACGACGTTTCGGTCCGTCCTGGACCATTCTCAAGTCGATTGTGCTCTGACCACAATCGACTTGAGAATGACCTAATGACCACAAGACCTAATATATTTGTGTGTGTGTGAACAGGTATAAGAGAGTTCCCCTCAGGCTCTAAGATATTAGTCAAGGTTTTCTCCAAATGAAAAGGAATTTCCTCCAAATTCCTATCTTCATAGATAGATATAGATAGATAAAATTTCTCATCCGATTCTGAAGTGTCAAATAATTGAAGTCTCTTCATTTCCCGAGTAAAATAGACGCTCGGCACCTCACACTACAGGTATGGAACAGATCCTGAATCGATCCCACATCTGGAATGGAACAGATTATAAATCTACCCTTCTACCAGAGTAGAATAAATACTAATTCTAACCCCGTCACTAGTGAGGTGGAAGCAATGCTAAATCTACCCCACTGACGGAGTGTCGGACAATATGACGGATCTTTCCCACTCCCAGCTGAGGACAGTGCCAGACCTCTCCCACTCCCAGCTGAGGACAGTGCCAGACCTCTCCCACTCCCAGCTGAGGACAGTGCCAGACCTCTCCCACTCCCAGCTGAGGACAGTGCCAGACCTCTCCCACTCCCAGCTGAGGACAGTGTCAGACCTCTCCCACTCCCAGCTGAGGACAGTGCCAGACCTCTCCCACTCCCAGCTGAGGACAGTGCCAGGCCTCTCCCACTCCCAGCTGAGGACAGTGCCAGGCCTCTCCCACTCCAAGCTGAGGACAGTGCCAGACCTCTCCCACTCCAAGCTGAGGACAGTGCCAGACCTCTCCCACTCCCAGCTGAGGACAGTGCCAGACCTCTCCCACTCCCAGCTGAGGACAGTGCCAGACCTCTCCCACTCCCAGCTGAGGACAGTGCCAGACCTCTCCCACTCCCAGCTGAGGACAGTGCCAGACCTCTCCCACTCCCAGCTGAGGACAGTGCCAGACCTCTCCCACTCCCAGCTGAGGACAGTGCCAGACCTCTCCCACTCCCAGCTGAGGACAGTGCCAGACCTCTCCCACTCCCAGCTGAGGACAGTGCCAGACCTCTCCCACTCCCAGCTGAGGACAGTGCCAGACCTCTCCCACTCCCAGCTGAGGACAGTGCCAGACCTCTCCCACTCCCAGCTGAGGACAGTGCCAGACCTCTCCCACTCCCAGCTGAGGACAGTGTCAGACCTCTCCCACTCCCAGCTGAGGACAGTGCCAGACCTCTCCCACTCCCAGCTGAGGACAGTGCCAGACCTCTCCCACTCAACACAGAGACAAAATACCGGGAATCAGGTTTCAATCCCTTTGTAACAATTAATTACTTGGCTTCGTGAACTTCAAAGGTGACCTCCCCTCACCTCCACTTTGGTCCCCTCAGGTGACCTCTCCTTACCTCCACTTTGGTTCCCTCAGGTGACCTCCCTCCCCTCCCCTTTGGTCCCCTCTGGTGACCTCTCCTCACCTCCACTTTGGTCCCCTCAGGTGACCTCCCTCACCTCCACTTTGGTCCCCTCAGGTGACCTCCCTCACCTCCACTTTGGTCCCCTAAGGTGACCTCCCTCACCTCCACTTTGGTCCCCTCAGGTGTCCTCACCTCCACTTTGGTCTCCTCAGGTGACCTCTCCTCACCTCCACTTTGGTCCCCTCAGGTGACCTGTCCTCACCTCCACTTTGGTCCCCTCAGGTGACCTCACCTCCACTTTGGTCCCCTCAGGTGACCTCTCCTCACCTCCACTTTGGTCCCCTCAGGTGACCTGTCCTCACCTCCACTTTGGTCCCCTCAGGTGACCTCACCTCCACTTTGGTCCCCTCAGGTGACCTCTCCTCACCTCCACTTTGGTCCCCTCAGGTGACCTGTCCTCACCTCCACTTTGGTCCCCTCAGGTGACCTCTCCTCACGCCCAACTAGGGCTCACTTATCTGAAAATCTAAGCACCAACCCACATACCTGAAAATAAAGTCAGTGATGAGCTTCCGTTGGTGCCGGACCATTATAAAGTCCTGTCTCAATAACTCAGATATATGCTGATATATGCACAAGTATATCCAGGTGGTATATAGTATATCCAGGCGGTATAACGTCTTTCCGTTCGGGTGGCCCTCAGGACGCTCCTCCAAACCAATAATACATTTACAGAAGGTGAAGGGAAGACCCAATATTATATATATATATATATATATATATATATATATATATATATATATATATATATATATATATATATATATATATATATATATATATATATAATGCGAACAAGCCTGAATGGTCCCCAGGACTATCTGGGGTGTGAGTTTTCAGTCGCATATAGTCCTGGGGACCATTCAGGCTTGTTCGCATTTGTGTTCCCCACGTGTGCCCCAAAGAATGAGGTGATTTGATAAAATGCTATGCCCAAGATTACCATCCGAGTGCCGGCGGGGAAGTGGTTCAAATAGCTTCGGCTATCACTTCATTTTGTCCGGTCGTGATGGTCAAGCGGATTAAGGCGTCCTGTACATACCAGATGCGTTCTCTTGGGAGTATGGGTTCAAGTCACTTCTGGGGTGTGAGTTTTCAGTCATATATATATAATGTGTGTGTGTGTGTGTGTGTGTGTGTGTGTGTGTGTGTGTGTGTGTAAGTATATTAAAAACCAACTTTTCGGATATAACCTACATTCTTTCTCAAGGTGATATATATAACGTTCTGCTTTCAATGTTCACTGTAGCAGAACAGTGGATAAATTGTAGTAAAGTTCCCTAATATATAGATGGTTATAAGACAATGCTAAGGACATGCAATGTGATCGAACCAGCGAACTTGTTGTTGCTAGAATGATCAAAGATAAATTTTGAAATGTACATGAATGAATTTAGATGAATATAAATAGGAGCTGCCTCGTATGTGCCAATAGGAGCTGCCTCGTATGTGCCAATAGGAGCTGCCGCGTATGGACCAATAGGAGCTGCCTCGTATGGACCAATAGGAGCTGCCTCGTATGGACCAATAGGAGCTGCCTCGTATGGACCAATAGGAGCTGCCTCGTATGGACCAATAGGAGCTGCCTCGTATGGACCAATAGGAGCTGCCTCGTATGGACCAATAGGAGCTGCCTCGTATGGACCAATAGGAGCTGCCTCGTATGAACCAATAGGAGCTGCCTCGTATGGGCCAATAGGAGCTGCCTCGTATGGACCAATAGAAGCTGCCTCGTATGGACCAATACGAGCTGCCTCGTATGGACCAATAGGAGCTGCCTCGTATGGACCAATAGGAGCTGCCGTGTATGGACCAATAGGAGCTGCCTCGTATGGACCAATAGAAGCTGCCTCGTATGGACCAATAGGAGCTGCCTCGTATGGACCAATAGGAGCGTCCTCGTATGGACCAATAGGAGCTGCCGTGTTTGGACCAATAGGAGCTGCCTCGTATGGGCCAATAGGAGCTGCCTCGTATGGACCAATAGAAGCTGCCTCGTATGGGCCAATAGGAGCTGCCTCGTATGGACCAATAGAAGCTGCCTCGTATGGACCAATAGGAGCTGCCTCGTATGGGCCAATAGGAGCTGCCTCGTATGGACCAATAGAAGCTGCCTCGTATGGGCCAATAGGAGCTGCCTCGTATGGACCAATAGAAGCTGCCTCGTATGGGCCAATAGGAGCTGCCTCGTATGGACCAATAGGAGCTGCCTCGTATGGGCCAATAGGAGCTGCCTCGTATGGACCAATAGAAGCTGCCTCGTATGGGCCAATAGGAGCTGCCTCGTATGGACCAATAGAAGCTGCCTCGTATGGGCCAATAGGAGCTGCCTCGTATGGACCAATAGAAGCTGCCTCGTATGGACCAATAGGAGCTGCCTCGTATGGGCCAATAGGAGCTGCCTCGTATGGGCCAATAGGAGCTGCCTCGTATGGGCCAATAGGAGCTGCCTCGTATGGGCCAATAGGAGCTGCCTCGTATGGACCAATAGGAGCTGCCTCGTATGGGCCAATAGGAGCTGCCTCGTATGGGCCAATAGGAGCTGCCTCGTATGGGCCAATAGGAGCTGCCTCGTATGGGCCAATAGGCCTCCTGCACTTTCACATATTATTATGTACTCACCTAGTTGTGTTTGCGGGGGTTGAGCTTTGGCTCTTTGGTCCCGAAATATATATTTATGCTGCGTTGATGCACGACCCCCACACGAATGTATACATAAGTCATTGTCATGGTTGCAATTCAATTCGTGACTTGGGGAAATTAAGTGGCACCCAGATGTCTTAAGTAGGCTCTTAACAACCCCTCCCCCTTAAAGAGCAGAAGTAACATCCCATTTGACTGATGTTTTCCCATCAGACTAGTAGGCCTCCTGTAGTCTTAGGAGAGTATGGAGACATTCAGTGCCTACGACAGTCAGTATCTACGATATTCAGTGCCTACAACATTCAGTGCCTACAACATTCAGTGTCTACGACAGTCAGTATCTACGATATTCAGTGCCTACAACATTCAGTGTCTACAACATTCCATCAGAATAATGTGATATTATTCTGAGTAATGTTATTAATTCCTTTATTCCATAACGCGAAGTGTTG
Source organism: Procambarus clarkii (assembly GCF_040958095.1). Classification (NCBI taxonomy): domain Eukaryota; kingdom Metazoa; phylum Arthropoda; class Malacostraca; order Decapoda; family Cambaridae; genus Procambarus; species Procambarus clarkii. The sequence goes on along the minus strand of NC_091224.1, from coordinate 16,744,830 downwards.
AGTGGCTGTCCAGTTAAATAAACCTAGGCCTTAATATGAAAGCCTTGCTGCAGGTCGGTGTTCAATCCCTAATGGTCGAAACGGTTGTGCACAGTTTCTTTGCTCTATCCTCGTATCCCACCTCTTAACCTATCCTCATATCCCTTCCAGGTGCTATTTAATCACATGATACCCACGAAAAGCTGATATTAAAAAAAGAAGCCATTAGTAATAGATGCAAATCTATTATCAATGGTTTCTTTGCTGGGTGAAAAAGGACTCAGAAACGCCTATGGTTAAGAATCCTCTCCATTATAAATGGGGTTCTAACCCTTAATCTGCTCCAAACGTCTATCCGGGATTTCTTCCTGTGTTCAAGTCGCCGCCAGATGTGATGGCTCATAATGGCTTTTCAATATATTTTTTTTTTTTTATCTATGTGCTCCCCTGGTTCTGGGACTTTTAATTATATACTTTAGCTGTTTATTAAAGGGTTCAATACAAGAATGTTGAACACAGTTAACCAAGTGTTTTCATGAGTCAAAACTGAGTGTGTACCACTTTGGGTAATTAGTCGTTAGTATATAATGAACGCAGACACTTACAACAGCAACAACAACAACATCAACAACAACAACAACTACAACAACAACAACAACAACAACAACTACAACAACAACAACAACAACTACAACAACAACTACAACAACAACAACAACAACTACAACAACAACAACAACATCAACAACATCAACAACTACAACAACAACTACAACAACAACAACAACATCAACAACATCAACAACTACAACAACAACTACAACAACAACAACAACAACTACAACAACAACATCAACAACAACATCAACAACTACAACAACAACAACAACAACTACAACAACAACAACAACAACAACTACAACAACAACATCAACAACAATGCCAGTGAACAATAACATGATGGGTCACAAAGTTACCACAACTATGCGAGTCGTGACCACAAAGTTATCTTAATCCCACAGTTATCTTAATCACAGTTATCTTAACCAAGAAGTAGTCGTAGAGCAGTAGTTAACGTATTCGATTCGCAACTGACTGGTCCCAGGTTCGATTCCCGGGCAGGACGAGACATTTACACATTTCCTTACACCTGATGCACCTATTCGCCTGGCAGTAAAGATGCCTTTATGAGTTAGTCAGCTGTTGTGGCTAGCGTCCTGGTGAAGGCCACTCGTCGACTAAGGGGGGAAAGAGAGAGGGGGTGGGGAAGAAGGAGGAGGGGGGGAGAAGGAGGGAAGGGGGAGGGATAGTGATAAGCCTAACGATCTCATTGCATTTTCACTTTAATGACGCAAAAATCACATGATATTCCTGAGAACAGTGGGGAAGGTCGCTCGCTGGATTGTTTCAAGCGCAGGTTAGACACTACATATGAATGTGGAAGGGGGGGGGGCGGTTAACATACACTTTAAAACTCGTAAGAGCCAAATAGACCTTGCGCAGTGGTCTATTTGTTATTGCGTCAGTATTTTTTTCCAGAATCCCATTGGGTGTGGGAGAACAGGGGGGGGGGAGGGGGTATCTGGCGTGCTCATAAGGGGTCCTGATGGTCCTAAGGTCAAGCCCAAAATTCCCCCTTCCCCCCCCCCACCCAAAACCCGAAAAAAGGGGCCCCATGACTCAAAATTAATACCTGCAGAACTGATGACCCGAAGACATTTCCCTGAGATCAATACTCCAGACAAGGGGCGAATAGGACATTTAGGCCTTATAATCTCCCAAGGGCTCCCCTATTCTCCCTATATTTACCCCGGGACCCACTACTCCAGGGGCGCGGGGCCGTAGCCCCCGTGGTGTAGGTCTGCGATGGGAAATGGGTAACGGGCTCCTCTTGAAGCTCTACGAAGTCAGCGACCTGATCTTCGAACTAAGAGATCTGCTCTTGGAACTGAGAGGCCTGCTCTTGGAACTGAGAGATCTGCTCTTGGAACTGAGAGATCTGCTCTTGGAACTGAGAGATCTGCTCTTGGAACTGAGAGATCTGCTCTTGGAACTGAGAGGCCTGCTCTTGGAACTGAGAGATCTGCTCTTGGAACTGAGAGATCTGCTCTTGGAACTGAGAGATCTGCTCTTGGAACTGAGAGATCTGCTCTTGGAACTGAGAGATCTGCTCTTGGAACTGAGAGATCTGCTCTTGGAACTGAGAGATCTGCTCTTGGAACTGAGAGATCTGCTCTTGGAACTGAGAGATCTGCTCTTGGAACTGAGAGAACTGCTCTTGGAACTGAGAGATCTGCTCTTTGAACTGAGAGGCCTGCTCTTTTAACTGAGCGACCTGCTCTTGGAACTGAGCGACCTGCTCTTGGAACTGAGAGATCTGCTCTTGGAACTGAGCGACCTGCTCTTGGAACTGAGCGACCTGCTCTTGGAACTGAGAGACCTGCTCTTGGAACTGAGAGACCTGCTCTTGGAACTGAGAGATCTGCTCTTGGAACTGAGCGACCTGCTCTTGGAACTTGGCGACCTGCTCTTGGAACTGAGAGATCTGCTCTTGGAACTTGGCGACCTGCTCTTGGAACTGAGAGACCTGCTCTTGGAACTGAGAGATCTGCTCTTGGAACTGAGCGACCTGCTCTTGGAACTTGGCGACCTGCTCTTGGAACTGAGAGATCTGCTCTTGGAACTTGGCGACCTGCTCTTGGAACTGAGAGATCTGCTCTTGGAACTTGGCGACCTGCTCTTGGAACTGAGAGATCTGCTCTTGGAACTGAGAGATCTGCTCTTGGAACTGAGAGATCTGCTCTTGGAACTGAGAGATGTGCTCTTGGAACTGAGAGATCTGCTCTTGGAACTGAGAGATCTGCTCTTGGAACTGAGAGATGTGCTCTTGGAACTGAGAGATCTGCTCTTGGAACTGAGAGATGTGCTCTTGGAACTGAGAGATGTGCTCTTGGAACTGAGAGATGTGCTCTTGGAACTGAGAGGCCTGCTCTTGGAACTGAGAGATCTGCTCTTGGAACTGAGAGGCCTGCTCTTGGAACTGAGAGATCTGCTCTTGGAACTGAGAGGCCTGCTCTTGGAACTGAGAGATCTGCTCTTGGAACTGAGAGGCCTGCTCTTGGAACTGAGAGATCTGCTCTTGGAACTGAGAGATCTGCTCTTGGAACTGAGAGATCTGCTCTTAGAACTGAGCGACCTGCTCTTGGAACTGAGAGATCTGCTTTTGGAACTGAGAGATCTTCTCTTGGAACTGAGAGATCTGCTCTTGGAACTGAGAGATCTGCTCTTGGAACTGGGAGGCCTGCTCTTGGAACTTGGCGACCTGCTCTTGGAACTTGGCGACCTGCTCTTGGAACTGAGAGATCTGCTCTTGGAACTGAGAGATCTGCTCTTGGAACTGAGAGATCTGCTCTTGGAACTGAGAGATCTGCTCTTGGAACTGAGAGATCTGCTCTTGGAACTGAGAGATCTGCTCTTGGAACTGAGAGATCTGCTCTTGGAACTGAGAGATCTGCTCTTGGAACTGAGAGATCTGCTCTTGGAACTGAGAGATCTGCTCTTGGAACTGAGAGATCTGCTCTTGGAACTGAGAGATCTGCTCTTGGAACTGAGAGATCTGCTCTTGGAACTGAGAGATGTGCTCTTGGAACTGAGAGATGTGCTCTTGGAACTGAGAGATGTGCTCTTGGAACTGAGAGATCTGCTCTTGGAACTGAGAGATGTGCTCTTGGAACTGAGAGATCTGCTCTTGGAACTGAGAGATCTGCTCTTGGAACTGAGAGATCTGCTCTTGGAACTGAGAGATCTGCTCTTGGAACTGAGAGATCTGCTCTTGGAACCGAGAGATGTGCTCTTGGAACTGAGAGATCTGCTCTTGGAACTGAGAGATCTGCTCTTGGAACTGAGAGTCTTGAATTGATTAGGGTCAATAGAAGCTGCCTCGTATAGACCTATGGAAGGCTGCAGGTCTTTTTCCATTTATTGGGACCTTATTGTAGTGGTTCACTGTATTGGTCTTATTGTAGTGGTTCACTGTATTGGTCTTATTGTAGTGGTTCACTGTATTGGTCTTATTGTATTGGTTCACTGTATTGGTCTTATTGTAGTGGTTCACTGTAAGGTCTTTTTGAGTACTGCGCTCCTGTCTAATCCCCCCTGAAAACACCAGGCTTCTTTCCAATCACTCAGAATACTGAGCACTTCTCCAGTCACTCTCAGAACACTGAGCACTTCTCCAGTCACTCTCAGAGCACTGAGCACTTCTCCAGTCACTCTCAGAACACTGAGCACTTCTCCAGTCACTCTCAGAACACTGAGCACTTCTCCAGTCACCCTCAGAACACTGAGCACTACTCCAGTCACTCTCAGAACACTGAGCACTTCTCCAATCACTCTCAGAACACTGAACACTTCTCCAGTCACCCTCAGAACACTTAAATAATACATTGTAATTCTGAGTCAACTAACTCGACTATAAATGAGCAAATATTCACGAAACAAAAGTTTTGGAATTTGTACTTGAGTGAGCTACACAGTTTGAGGCTCTGGTCAACCCGTCCTCGACTCAAGTCCATTACATCCAGCGGTCGACCCCACAGACGCATTCATAAATTTTAACATGCTGTTCATTCAAAACGGGAATTTTCTCAAGTATTAATTAATATTATAATATATTGGCATATTGTGTATATATAGGCATAGGTTAGGTTAGGTGTTTAGGTTCTGTTGGCGATTATTTGTATTTGTAGTACGTGGGTGAAGCATTTACAGCGTTGTGATTCGAACAAAATTCGTCAGTGAAGCACTTGTTCCGGATATGTTGGAACGTCAGCAGTTGTGAGTCGTGTGTAAACCGCTTTTCATTCATAAACAGCGGGTTTGGCGGGTGCATGGAATCACTTTTGGATCTTTGTTTGGAGGACGGGCTGCATTAAATACAGGTTCTTGGGCACTTGTCGCATTTGAGTTGGCACGGGGGTCAGTGGTTCGATATCCTCCGAGACATCTTCGAGGCTCCGAAGATGTTCTCATAATGTTTGAATCTTCTTGATTCGTCGTCAAGAAATTACTTTCGTTATTATTTTGTGTTCAGTTTTTCCTTGAACTGATCTCGTCTCACGCCGACCAGTCCAGTCCAAGTGGTTCCGCCCGACTAGCCCAAGTGGTTCGACCCGACCAGTCCAAGTGGTTCGACCCGACCAGTTCAAATGGTTCGACCCGACCAGCCCAAGTGATTCGACCCGACCAGTCCAAGTGGTTCCGCCCGACCAGCCCAAGTGATTCGACCCGACAAGTCCAAGTAATTCGACCCGTCCAGCCCAAGTGATTCGACCCGACCAGTCCAAGTGGACAAACAAACCCTATCCCCCCCCCCACCCCGGTAGGGAGCCGGTCGGCCGAGCGGACAGCACGCTGGACTTGTGATCCTGTGGTCCTGGGTTCGATCCCAGGCGCCGGCGAGAAACAATGGGCAGAGTTTCTTTCACCCTATGCCCCTGTTACCTAGCAGTAAAATAGGTACCTGGGTGTTAGTCAGCTGTCACGGGCTGCTTCCTGGGGGTGGAGGCCTGGTCGAGGACCGGGCCGCGGGGACACTAAAACGCCCCGAAATCATCTCAAGATAACCTCAAGATAACCCCTCAGACATAAACAAAGCCCCCATACATCCCTATAATTACAATTCTCAACAAACTGTATTAATTTATTAACCTTCCCTGAACCCGTTCTACTTTAAACGTGTCATTTTTCTCAAGTTATTTCGTCTGTTCTTGTGAACAGACAAAATGTTCTTGTGAACAGACAAAATGTTCTTGTGAACAGACAGAACTCCCCTATGCTGATGCTAATTTTATTATTACGAGGGGGGATCAATGATCAATATTATGAGCAATAATATTGATCTCATTCATAACGGGCTGCGCCATCTTTTTGAGGGGGGGGGGGGTGGTTTAGTGTTTGTCATTCGGTCAATCTCATGCAGGTAGGTAAGGTGATTAGGCGAGGAAGGCACTATATAAGCCTATACACCTATAGAGCCCTTTGGGCCACGAGGACAAGGAGCTGGGATATGAGGTCAAGGAGCTGGGATAGGATAAGGGACTGGGATATGAGGTCAAGGAGCTGGGATATCAGTTCAAGGAGCTGGGATATCAGGTCAAGGAGCTGGGATATGAGGTCAAGGAGATGGGATATGAGGTCAAGGAGCTGGGATATGAGGTCAAGGAGTTGGGATATGGGGTCAAGGAGCTGGGATAAGAGGTCAAGGAGCTGGGATATGAGGTCAAGGAGCTGGGATATGAGGTCAAGGAGCTGGGATATGAGGACAGGGTGCTGGGATAAGAGGTCAAGGAGTTGGGATATGAGGTCAAGGAGCTGGGATATGAGGTCAAGGAGCTGGGATATGAGGTCAAGGAACTGGGATATGAGGTCAAGGCGCTGGGACATTAGGACAAGGAGCTGGGATATGAGGACAATGCGCTGGGACTTGAGGACAAGGCGCTGGGATATGTGGCCACAGAGCTGGAACATGAGGACAAGGAACTGGGAAAATAACAAAGAGAAGGACTGGCCCACACCACATAGACCGTAGGGGATCGAACTCCGACCTACAAGAAGCGAGGTTAGTCATGAAATTAGATTACATTTTTCCCCTGGTACAGCAACTCGAGTCTCTCGCCCTTCACACGGAGCTCTCTTGCCCTTCACACGGAGCTCTCTCGCCCTTCACACGGAGCTCTCTCGCCCTTCACACGGAGCTCTCTCGCCCTTCACACGGAGCTCTCTTGCCCTTCACACGGAGCTCTCTCGCCCTTCACACGGAGCTCTCTTGCCCTTCACACGGAGCTCTCTTGCCCTTCACACGGAGCTCTCTCGCCCTTCACACGGAGCTCTCTCGCATCTTCAGTCCAGCAAATTTTGTTCTCAAATATGCTGAACACTTAAAATGGAAGTCCCACATTTCACAACTGCAGGTAAAAATGTCTAGACTGTGTTAATTAAGTTTACACATCACTTCCTGTCATATATAAATATATAAGCCTCGTTGTAGGGGCCTCGAAGCCTGGTGGATAGCGCGCAGGACTCGTAATTCTGTGGCGCGGGTTCGATTCCCGCACGAGGCAGAAACAATGGGCAAAGTTTCTTTCACCCTGAATGCCCCTGTTACCTAGCAGTAAATAGGTACCTGGGAGGTACCCTATAGGTAAATAGGGTAGGTTGTCAGCTGTCACGGGCTGCTTCCTGGGGGTGGAGGCCTGGGTGAGGACCGGGCCGCGGGGACACTAAAACCCCGAAATCATCTCAAGATAACCTCAAGATAACCTCAAGAAGCATGATGCAGGCGACGAGTCACAATAACGTGGCTAAAGTATGTTGACCTTTGTTGACAATCGACTTGAGAACGGTCCAGGACGGACCGAAACGTCGTCGTCGTCCCTTCACCTTCTAGTGTGTGGTCTGGTCAACATATAAGCATGATGTTATCTTCTTATATGTGTAACCAGAGAATGTTTAACGTATCTTATATCAAAGAAAAACGATTTGATGATAATGATTCGCGGCTAAAACGTGTCTTAAGCGATTTAAATCTGCTTATCTATTTGTGAAAAGGTCAGAAAACCGTCTATAAATATTTAAGAGAAGAAAATAGCATTCAGCATCACAGGAAATGAACAGCATTAAGTCAGGTTTTGTTATCATGTGTGTGTTCAAGTTATCGTTTTCGGCAACACTGTTGAGGGCTACATCAAGAAAAAAATTATAATTTATTCCAATATACAACGTCATGGCCTTGTTATATATAAAATAGACGTCTGTTTTGAGGGTAGGGTGTTGTGGGTGAGGGTAGGGTGTTGTGGGGGAGGGTAGGGTGTTGTGGGGGAGGGTAGGGTGTTGTGGGGGAGGGTAGGGTGTTGTGGGGGAGGGTAGGGTGTTGTGGGGGAGGGTAGGGTGTTGTGGGGGAGGGTAGGGTGTTGTGGGGGAGGGTAGGGTGTTGTGGGGGAGGGTAGGGTGTTGTGGGGGAGGGTAAGGTGTTGTGGGGGAGGGTAGGGTGTTGTGGGGGCGGGTAGGGTGTTGTGGGGGAGGGTAGGGTGTTGTGGGGGAGGGTAGGGTGTTGTGGGGGCGGGTAGGGTGTTGTGGGGGAGGGTAGGGTGTTGTGGGGGAGGGTAGGGTGTTGTGGGGGCGGGTAGGGTGTTGTGGGGGAGGGTAGGGTGTTGTGGGGGCGGGTAGGGTGTTGTGGGGGAGGGTAGGGTGTTGTGGGGGAGGGTAGGGTGTTGTGGGGGAGGGTAGGGTGTTGTGGGGGCGGGTAGGGTGTTGTGGGGGAGGGTAGGGTGTTGTGGGGGAGGGTAGGGTGTTGTGGGGGCGGGTAGGGTGTTGTGGGGGAGGGTAGGGTGTTGTGGGGGAGGGTAGGGTGTTGTGGGGGAGGGTAGGGTGTTGTGGGGGCGGGTAGGGTGTTGTGGGGGAGGGTAGGGTGTTGTGGGGGAGGGTAGGGTGTTGTGGGGGCGGATAGGGTGTTGTGGGGGAGGGTAGGGTGTTGTGGGGGAGGGTAGGGTGTTGTGGGGGAGGGTAGGGTGTTGTGGGGGCGGGTAGGGTGTTGTGGGGAGGGTAGGGTGTTGTGGGGGAGGGTAGGGTGTTGTGGGGGCGGGTAGGGTGTTGTGGGGGAGGGTAGGGTGTTGTGGGGGAGGGTAGGGTGTTGTGGGGGAGGGTAGGGTGTTGTGGGGGAGGGTAGGGTGTTGTGGGGGCGGGTAGGGTGTTGTGGGGGAGGGAAGGGTGTAGTGGGGGGAGGGTAGGGTGTTGGGGGGAGGGTAGAGTGTTGTGGGGGCGGGTAGGGTGTTGTGGGGGAGGGTAGGGTGTAGTGGGGGAGGGTAGGGTGTTGTGGGGGCGGGTAGGGTGTTGTGGGGGAGGGAAGGGTGTTGTGGGGGAGGGTAGGGGGTTGTGAGGGAGGGTAGGGTGTTGTGGGGGAGGGTAGGGTGTTGTGGGGGAGGGTAGGGTGTTGTGGGGGCGGGTAGGGTGTTGTGGGGGAGGGAAGGGTGTAGTGGGGGAGGGTAGAGTGTTGTGGGGGAGGGTAGGGTGTTGTGGGGGAGGGTAGGGTGTTGTGGGGGAGGGTAGGGTGTTGTGGGGCAGGTAGGGAGTTGTGGGGGAGGGTAGGGTGTAGTGGGGGAGGGTAGGGTGTTGTGGGGGCGGGTAGGGTGTTGTGGGGGAGGGAAGGGTGTTGTGGGGGAGGGTAGGGTGTTGTGGGGGAGGGTAGGGTGTTGTGGGGGAGGGTAGGGTGTTGTGGGGGAGGGTAGGGTGTAGTGGGGGAGGGTAGGGTGTTGTGGGGGCGGGTAGGGTGTTGTGGGGGAGGGAAGGGTGTAGTGGGGGAGGGTAGGGTGTTGTGGGGGAGGGTAAGGTGTTGTGGGGGAGGGAAGGGTGTAGTGGGGGAGGGTAGGGTGTTGTGGGGGCGGGTAGGGTGTTGTGGGGGAGGGAAGGGTGTAGTGGGGGAGGGTAGGGTGTTGTGGGGGAGGGTAGGGTGTAGTGGGGGAGGGTAGGGTGTTGTGGGGGCGGGTAGGGTGTTGTGGGGGAGGGAAGGGTGTAGTGGGGGAGGGTAGGGTGTTGTGGGGGAGGGTAGGGTGTTGTGGGGGAGGGTAGAGTGTTGTGGGGGAGGGTAGGGTGTTGTGGGGGAGGGTAGGGTGTTGTGGTGGAGGGTAGGGTGTTGTGGGGGAGGGTAGGGTGTTGTGGGGGCGGGTAGGGTGTTGTGGGGGAGGGTAGGGTGTTGTGGTGGAGGGTAGGGTGTTGTGGGAGAGGGTAGGGTGTTGTGGGGGAGGGTAGGGTGTTGTGGGGGCGGGTAGGGTGTTGTGGGGGAGGGTAGGGTGTTATGGGGGAGGGTAGGGTGTTGTGGGGGAGGGTAGGGTGTTGTGGGGGAGGGTAGAGTGTTGTGGGGAGGGTAGGGTGTTGTGGGGGAGGGTAGGGTGTTGTGGTGGAGGGAAGGGTGTTGTGGGGGAGGGTAGGGTGTAGTGGGGGAGGGTAGGGTGTAGTGGTGGAGAGAAGGGTGTTGTGCGGTAGGGTAGGGTGTAGTGGTGGAGGGAAGGGTGTTGTGGGGGAGGGTAGGGTGTTGTGGGGGGAGGGTAGGGTGTTGTGGGGGAGGGTAGGGTGTTGTGGGGGCGGGTAGGGTGTAGTGGGGGAGGGTAGGGTGTTGTGGGGGAGGGTAGGGTGTTGTGGGGGAGGGTAGGGTGTTGTGGGGGAGGGTAGGGTGTAGTGGGGGGAGGGTAGGGTGTTGTGGGGGAGGGTAGGGTGTTGTGGGGGCGGGTAGGGTGTAGTGGGGGAGGGTAGGGTGTTGTGGGGGAGGGTAGGGTGTTGTGGGGGAGGGTAGGGTGTTGTGGGGGAGGGTAGGGTGTTGTGGGGGAGGGTAGGGTGTTGTGGGGGAGGGTAGGGTGTAGTGGGGGAGGGTAGGGTGTTGTGGTGGAGGGTAGGGTGTAGTGGTGGAGGGTAGGGTGTTGTGGGGGAGGGTAGGGTGTTGTGGGGAAGGGTAGGGTGTTGTGGGGGAGGGTAGGGTGTTGTGGTGGAGGGTAGGGTGTTGTGGGGGAGGGAAGGGTGTAGTGGGGGAGGGTAGGGTGTTGTGGGGGAGGGTAGGGTGTTGTGGGGGAGGGTAGAGTGTTGTGGGGGAGAGTAGGGTGTAGTGGGGGGAGGGTAGGGTGTTGTGGGGGAGGGTAGGGTGTTGTGGGGGAGGGTAGAGTGTTGTGGGGGAGGGTAGGGTGTTGTGGGGAGGGTAGGGTGTTGTGGGGGCGGGTAGGGTGTTGTGGGGGAGGGTAGGGTGTTGTGGGGGAGGGTAGGGTGTTGTGGGGGAGGGTAGAGTGTTGTGGGGGAGGGTAGGGTGTTGTGGGGGAGGGTAGGGTGTTGTGGGGGAGGGTAGGGTGTAGTGGGTGAGGACATGGTGTAAAGGGGGAGAGGTATGGTGGTGAGGGAGAGGGAAGGTGGTGAGGGAGAGGGATGGTGGTGAGGGAGAGGGAAAATAGTGAGGGAGAGGGAAGATGGTGAGGGAGAGGGAAGATAGTGAGGGAGAGGGATGGTGGTGAGGGAGAGGGAAGATGGTGAGGGAGAGGGAAGGTGTTGAGGGAGAGGGAAGATGGTGAGGGAGAGGGAAGGTGGAGAGGGAGAGGGATGGTGGAGAGGGAGAGGGAAAGTGGTGAGAGAGAGGGAAAGTGGTGAGGGAGAGGGAAGGTGTTGAGGGAGAGGGAAGGTGGAGAGGGAGAGGGATGGTGGTGAGGGAGAGGGAAGGTGGTGAGGGAGAGGGAAGGTGGAGAGGGAGAGGGATGGTGGTGAGGGAGAGGGAAGGTGGTGAGGGAGAGGGAAGGTGGAGAGGGAGAGGGATGGTGGTGAGGGAGAGGGAAGGTGGAGAGGGAGAGGGATGGTGGTGAGGGAGAGGGAAGGTGGTGAGGGAGAGGGAAGGTGGAGAGGGAGAGGGATGGTGGTGAGGGAGAGGGAAGGTGGTGTGGGAGAGGGAAGGTGGTGAGGGAGAGGGAAGGTACTGAGGGAGAGGGAAGGTGGTGAGGGAGAGGGAAGGTACTGAGGGAGAGGGAAGGTACTGAGGGAGAGGGAAGGTGGAGAGGGAGAGGGAAGGTACTGAGGGAGAGGGAAGGTGGTGAGGGAGAGGGAAGGTGGTGAGGGAGAGGGAAGGTGGTGAGGGAGAGGGAAGGTGGTGAGGGAGAGGGAAGGTGGTGAGGGAGAGGGAAGGTGGTGAGGGAGAGGGAAGGTGGTGAGGGAGAGGGAAGGTACTGAGGGAGAGGGAAGGTACTGAGGGAGAGGGAAGGTGGTGAGGGAGAGGGAAGGTGGTGAGGGAGAGGGAAGGTGGTGAGGGAGAGGGAAGGTGGTGAGGGAGAGGGAAGGTGGTGAGGGAGAGGGAAGGTACTGAGGGAGAGGGAAGGTACTGAGGGAGAGGGAAGGTGGTGAGGGAGAGGGAAGGTGGTGAGGGAGAGGGAAGGTGGTGAGGGAGAGGGAAGGTGGAGAGGGAGAGGGAAGGTACTGAGGGAGAGGGAAGGTACTGAGGGAGAGGGAAGGTGGAGAGGGAGAGGGAAGGTACTGAGGGAGAGGGAAGGTACTGAGGGAGAGGGAAGGTGGTGAGGGAGAGGGAAGGTGGTGAGGGAGAGGGAAGGTACTGAGGGAGAGGGAAGGTACTGAGGGAGAGGGAAGGTGGAGAGGGAAGGTGGTGAGGGAGAGGGAAGGTTGTGAGGGAGAGGGAAGGTACTGAGGGAGAGGGATGGTGGTGAGGGAGAGGGAAGGTGGTGAGGGAGAGGGAAGGTACTGAGGGAGAGGGAAGGTGGAGAGGGAGAGGGAAGGTACTGAGAGAGAGGGAAGGTACTGAGGGAGAGGGAAGGTACTGAGGGAGAGGGAAGGTGGAGAGGGAGAGGGAAGGTACTGAGGGAGAGGGAAGGTACTGAGGGAGAGGGAAGGTGGAGAGGGAGAGGGAAGGTACTGAGGGAGAGGGATGGTGGTGAGGGAGAGGGAAGGTGGTGAGGGAGAGGGAAGGTGGTGAGGGAGAGGGATGGTGGTGAGGGAGAGGGAAGGTGGTGAGGGAGAGGGAAGGTGGTGAGGGAGAGGGAAGGTACTGAGGGAGAGGGAAGGTGGAGAGGGAGAGGGAAGGTACTGAGGGAGAGGGAAGGTGGAGAGGGAGAGGGAAGGTGGAGAGGGAGAGGGAAGGTGGTGAGGGAGAGGGAAGGTAGAGAGGGAGAGGGAAGGTGGTGAGGGAGAGGGAAGGTGGTGAGGGAGAGGGAAGGTGGTGAGGGAGAGGGAAGGTGGAGAGGGAGAGGGAAGGTGGTGAGGGAGAGGGAAGGTACTGAGGGAGAGGGAAGATGGAGAGGGAGAGGGAAGGTGGTGAGGGAGAGGGAAGGTGGTGAGGGAGAGGGAAGGTAGAGAGGGAGAGGGAAGGTGGAGAGGGAGAGGGAAGGTGGTGAGGGAGAGGGAAGGTGGTGAGGGAGAGGGAAGGTGGTGAGGGAGAGGGAAGGTGGTGAGGGAGAGGGAAGGTGGTGAGGGAGAGGGAAGGTGGTGAGGGAGAGGGAAGGTGGTGAGGGAGAGGGAAGGTACTGAGGGAGAGGGAAGGTGGAGAGGGAGAGGGAAGGTGGAGAGGGAGAGGGAAGGTACTGAGGGAGAGGGAAGGTGGTGAGGGAGAGGGAAGGTGGTGAGGGAGAGGGAAGGTTGTGAGGGAGAGGGAAGGTAGAGAGGGAGAGGGAAGGTGGTGAGGGAGAGGGAAGGTGGTGAAGGAGAGGGAAGGTACTGAGGGAGAGGGAAGGTGGAGAGGGAGAGGGAAGGTGGTGAGGGAGAGGGAAGGTGGTGAGGGAGAGGGAAGGTGGTGAGGGAGATGGAAGGTACTGAGGGAGAGGGAAGGTGGAGAGGGAGAGGGAAGGTGGTGAGGGAGAGGGAAGGTGGTGAGGGAGAGGGAAGGTGGAGAGGGAGAGGGAAGGTGGTGAGGGAGAGGGAAGGTGGTGAGGGAGAGGGAAGGTGGTGAGGGAGAGGGAAGGTGGTGAGGGAGAGGGAAGGTGGTGAGGGAGAGGGTAGGTGGTGAGGGAGAGGGAAGGTGGTGAGGGAGAGGGAAGGTAGAGAGGGAGAGGGAAGGTGGTGAGGGAAAGGGAAGGTGGAGAGGGAGAGGGAAGGTACTGAGGGAGAGGGAAGGTGGTGAGGGAGAGGGAAGGTAGAGAGGGAGAGGGAAGGTGGTGAGGGAGAGGGAAGGTGGTGAGGGAGAGGGAAGGTGGTGAGGGAGAGGGAAGGTGGAGAGGGAGAGGGAAGGTGGAGAGGGAGAGGGAAGGTGGTGAGGGAGAGGGAAGGTACTGAGGGAGAGGGAAGATGGAGAGGGAGAGGGAAGGTGGTGAGGGAGAGGGAAGGTGGTGAGGGAGAGGGAAGGTAGAGAGGGAGAGGGAAGGTGGAGAGGGAGAGGGAAGGTGGTGAGGGAGAGGGAAGGTGGTGAGGGAGAGGGAAGGTGGTGAGGGAGAGGGAAGGTGGTGAGGGAGAGGGAAGGTGGTGAGGGAGAGGGAAGGTGGTGAGGGAGAGGGAAGGTACTGAGGGAGAGGGAAGGTACTGAGGGAGAGGGAAGGTGGAGAGGGAGAGGGAAGGTGGAGAGGGAGAGGGAAGGTGGAGAGGGAGAGGGAAGGTGGAGAGGGAGAGGGAAGGTACTGAGGGAGAGGGAAGGTGGTGAGGGAGAGGGAAGGTGGTGAGGGAGAGGGAAGGTGGTGAGGGAGAGGGAAGGTAGAGAGGGAGAGGGAAGGTGGTGAGGGAGAGGGAAGGTGGTGAAGGAGAGGGAAGGTACTGAGGGAGAGGGAAGGTGGAGAGGGAGAGGGAAGGTGGTGAGGGAGAGGGAAGGTGGTGAGGGAGAGGGAAGGTGGTGAGGGAGAGGGAAGGTACTGAGGGAGAGGGAAGGTGGAGAGGGAGAGGGAAGGTGGTGAGGGAGAGGGAAGGTGGTGAGGGAGAGGGAAGGTGGAGAGGGAGAGGGAAGGTGGTGAGGGAGAGGGAAGGTGGTGAGGGAGAGGGAAGGTGGTGAGGGAGAGGGAAGGTGGTGAGGGAGAGGGAAGGTGGTGAGGGAGAGGGAAGGTGGTGAGGGAGAGGGAAGGTAGAGAGGGAGAGGGAAGGTGGTGAGGGAAAGGGAAGGTGGAGAGGGAGAGGGAAGGTACTGAGGGAGAGGGAAGGTGGTGAGGGAGAGGGAAGGTGGTGAGGGAAAGGGAAGGTGGTGAGGGAGAGGGAAGGTGGTGAGCGAGAGGGAAGGTGGTGAGGGAGAGGGAAGGTAGAGAGGGAGAGGGAAGGTGGTGAGGGAGAGGGATGGTGGTGAGGGAGAGGGAAGGTGGTGAGGGAGAGGGAAGGTGGTGAGGGAGAGGGAAGGTGGTGAGGGAGAGGGAAGGTGGTGAGGGAGAGGGAAGGTGGAGAGGGAGAGGGAAGGTACTGAGGGAGAGGGAAGGTGGTGAGGGAGAGGGAAGGTAGAGAGGTAGAAGGAAGGTACTGAGGGAGAGGGAAGGTGGAGAGGGAGAGGGAAGGTACTGAGGGAGAGGGAAGGTGGTGAGGGAGAGGGAAGGTGGTGAGGGAGAGGGAAGGTGGTGAGGGAGAGGGAAGGTGGTGAGGGAGAGGGATGGTGGTGAGGGAGAGGGAAGGTGGAGAGGGAGAGGGAAGGTACTGAGGGAGAGGGAAGGTGGTGAGGGAGAGGGAAGGTAGAGAGGGAGAGGGAAGGTACTGAGGGAGAGGGAAGGTGGAGAGGGAGAGGGAAGGTACTGAGGGAGAGGGAAGGTGGAGAGGGAGAGGGAAGGTACTGAGGGAGAGGGAAGGTGGTGAGGGAGAGGGAAGGTGGTGAGGGAGAGGGAAGGTGGTGAGGGAGAGGGAAGGTAGAGAGGGAGAGGGAAGGTGGTGAGGGAGAGGGATGGTGGTGAGGGAGAGGGAAGGTGGTGAGGGGGAACTCACTACCCTCAAAGCGACACCAATTTCTACTTATGTTTCTCTGGCTAATCCGATTATCCAATATCTATTTGTGTCCCCCTCGTCCTGTGTCCTCTCTTCCTTGATAATCTGTGCACGAGTGAGCTCACCTTGTTGTGCTTGCGGGGGATGAGTTTCGACTCTTGGGTCCCGCCTTTCAACCGTCAATTATCTAGTGTAGCGGTTCCTGAGCCTATTTGGCTCTATTATATCTACTTTATGATAGATATGAGCACTCACTTAATTGTTCCTGCAGGATCGAGCATTGGCTCTTGAATCCCGTCTTTCTAGCCTCCGGTTGCTTAAAGCAATGATTCCTGTCTTATTTCCCTATCTTATCTACTTTTAAATTTATGAATAGAGTTTGCTTCTATAACCTACTTCTTTAGTTCATTCCATTTCTCCACTACTCTCACGCTAAATGAAAATTTTCTAACATCTCTGTGACTCATCTGAGTTTCCAGCTTCCACCCATGTCCCCCTTGTTCTATAGGTATTCAGTGTGAACTTTTCATCTGTTTTCGCTTTGTCAATCCTCATAAGTATTTTTGACATCTATATCATATCTTCCCGCTCACTCTTTTTTTTTTTTTTTATTTTAGCGTCGACAGGTTCAGCTCCTTCAGTCGCTCTTCATACCCCATCCCTCGTAATTCTGGGACGAACCACGTCACAAACTTGTTAACCTTTTCCAGTTCCTTCATGTGTTTCTCCTCTTCATGATGGAGAGGCATATTCTGAAACTGGTCTCACGTAGGCAGGGTAAAAAGTGTTCTAAATGCCTCCTCACTTAGGCCTCTGAATGATGTTCTAACTTTTGCCAGTGTAGAGTACGCTGCTGTTGTTATCCTATTTATATGTGCCTCAGGAGATAGATTAGGTGTTACGTCCACACCCAGGTCTCTTTCTCGAATCGCCACAGGTAAGGTTAGGTTAGGTTAGGTTAGGTTAGGTTAGGTTAGGTAAGTAGTTTCTTTTATTTGTGTACTGTCCCTTTGGTCTCCTGTCACCTAGTCCCATTTCCTTAACGTTACACTTGCTCGTGTTTAACTCTAGTAGCCATTTCTCCGATCATCTCTGCAACTTGTTCAAGAACTCATGGAGAATTCTGCAAATCCTCCTCTGTCACATCTCGTCTCATTAATTTTGCGTCATCTGCAAACATCGACATGTAGGACCTACCTCCTGTAGACATGTCGTTCATGTATGTTAGAAATAGAACTGGTCCCAGCACCGACCCTTGAGGAACTCCACTCGTTACTGTTCGCCAGTCCCACTTCTCGCCCCTGACTCTGTGTACTCACCTAGTTGTGCTTGCGGGGGTTGAGCTCTGCTCTTTCGGTCCGCCTCTCAACTGTCAGTCAATCAACTGCTACTAATTACTAACGATTTTTTTTCACACACACACACACACACACGAACACACACAAACACACACACACACACACACACACATCCTCCTCGTAAGGGCCTCCTCGTGAGGGGCCTCGTAGCCTGGTGGATAGCGCGCAGGATTCGTAATTCTGTGGCGCGGGTTCGATTCCCGCACGAGGCAGAAACATATGGGCAAAGTTTCTTTCACCCTGAATGCCCCTGTTACCTAGCAGTAAATAGGTTCCTGGGAGTTAGTCAGCTGTCACGGGCTGCTTCCTGGGGTGTGTGTGTGTGTGGTGCGGGGAAAAAAAAAAAAAAAAAAGTAGTTAGTAAACAGTTGATTGACAGTTGAGAGGCGGGCCGAAAGAGCAAAGCTCAACCCCCGCAAACACAGCTAGGTGAATACACACACACTCACACACACACACACAGGTGAGTAATAGGAAGGTGTATAATAGGTGAGTACAGGAAGCATCCCGTAACATCTGTCTAACTCCCAGGTACCTATTTACTGCTAGGTAACAGGGAGCATTCAGGGTGAAAGAAACTTTGACCGTTTGTTTCTGCCTGGTCTGGGAATCGAACCATGGCCACAAAATTACGAGTCCCGCGTGCTGTTCATTCAGCTACCAGACACTACTGGCATTGAGG
The DNA here is from genome assembly GCF_040958095.1 of Procambarus clarkii. Lineage (NCBI taxonomy): Eukaryota > Metazoa > Arthropoda > Malacostraca > Decapoda > Cambaridae > Procambarus > Procambarus clarkii. Next base: position 16,727,406 of record NC_091224.1, on the reverse strand, counting down.
CACATAGGAATGTGCCTCAGTGCCAACAGTGACTGCCCAGACAGGTACAAGAGGAGTGTTGTCAACGCTTATGTGGACCGTGCTCTCAGCCACAGCTCAGGATGGAAGCAAGTCGATGAGGAACTCTGTAGGGTAAGGCAGGTCCTGGTCAACAACGGCTTCTCTAACGGTTATGTTGAAGACATCATAAAAAGAAAGGTAAAACACCATGCAACCTCTGAAGAGTCAACTAACACGACACATGTTCCCCCTATTACACTATTTTAGAGGAATTTCTTTTCGACAGCTCATAAAACGGAGGAAAGGGTCCTGAAAGATATTGTTGATAGGAACGTTATCCCTACAGACAAAAATCAGAAAATGCAATTGACGATTTACTATAAAACCAAAAAAAAACGGCCAATCTACTCATGAAAAACTCTCCAGACACAAAGCAAAATGCCTTGACGGAAACCAACATCGTCTATGCCTTCAATTGCCCACTTAGGGACTGTAAGCCCCAAAGAACTCAGTATATAGGCAAGACAACAACGTCTCTTTCCAGGCGATTAACAATGCATAAACAACAGGGCTCCATAAAGGAACATATAATCTCCTCTCACAACCAGATCATCACCAGAGATATGTTAACAAACACAGAAATCATCGATAGATACAGCGATAGAAGGAGGCTCGACATCTGCGAGGCACTACACATCAAAAAGTCAACACCAGCAATCAACAGCCAATTAATGCACAACTATATTCTACCCACTTTAAGACTCCGAACCAATATAGAAGCATCAAGAGGAAGTATGGGCCAATAGGCCTTCTGCAGTTACTTCCATTCTTATGTTCTCATATCCAATTAATACCCATAGTTTCGTGTTTTGACTTGTGTTTGTCACAAGTTTGTTCACCTCATCCAAAACTGTTGTACTATATCACCTCACCCAAATGCGAGTACAAGTATGACGGATTAGCGTGTTTACAGGTTACAGTTGTGTGTGTAAACAAAAGTCTTTGTAAATGTAATAAGTTATTACGAAACGCGTTCAGGCGTCGCGTCAATATAGAAATAAAAATGAATTTTGGGGAATTAATTTTTCAGTTACCATCGACATTGAAAAGAAACATAAGAAATATTGAGAGAATTCGTGTTAGAATTATTTATCTTACCTTTTCAGTCATACCTAACAACATATGTTTACAAGAAAGACTGTTACCAAAATATACTAATATATATATATTTTAATATTTAGTTTAGGTTCTGATACTCTGAAATTTATTTTCCTAGTTTCCACCGCGGGTGTGGAAGATGTGGAATGAATGGAGGATATGGAAGAGGAGGGAACCGGAGGAAGAAAGGCAATAGGATGGCAGGTAAGGCGATATAAGACAGTGGACAGAAGAGCCAGGAAAAGAAAGAGGACAAGGAATAAGAGGTAAGAACAGATGATCTAAATTCTCTTCCTTGCTCTCTCAGTAGAATATTACATCATTGCGTTCAGAAGGTCAACATTATGTGGCGTGGGAGTGTGGACAAGTGAACACCGGTTGGCAGCAGATGTATATATTTACTCGTCTAAATTGCAGTACTCACATGCATAGCAAAGTTGGCAACCTGTTTGCAAAGTCCTCTTGAAGGTCACGTATGTTGAAATAAGTATGACCCGCTTAAATCTGCGTTTATGTGGAGATCGTCGGAAGAATAGAATTGAATTTAAGTTCTTTCGGTGTGGGTATATATATATATATATATATATATATATATATATATATATATATATATATATATATATATATATATATATATATATATATATACTCCCAGATCACTTGAACAAGCAATGTATATATATATATATATATATATATATATATATATATATATATATATATATATATATATATATATTTTGAAGAAAGGTTGACCAATATGATGATAATATGCAGTTAGAGAAACTATCCACATACGTAGATATATTTTGTGAAGTTGTTTTTCTTATAATGGTGTTTATAAGTATAGTAACCATTATAAGTGGTAGGTTTTTTTTTAATAACTGAACTGAATTTATCTTCTAACGAACAAAGACCCTCCACCACTTCCCTGATCATATAAGATTAACCACATCAACTACTACTTACTGCTGCTGCTGCCGCTGCTGTTGTCAATCAACCAATAATGGACACTGGTGTGCATATTGAAGGATCGCCCTGAAATCGTCGTATCACGAAGAAGGGTTCAACGTCACCTTTACTTCGGGAAGCGGTTCCTATTTAGCCTACTGGTCATGAATACACACACCCACTCGAGCCGCCGTGACTCCCCCCCACACTCTATTTTTGGCATGATCTAATGCTCGTTCATGATGTTACTGTCAACCAATTTGCAGCCGCATGTCTCTCTCTCTTTTCCTTGAAATCCTCACTAGGACAAGAGCAAAAAATCAGTTGTCTACAGACAGACATTATACGAAAATACACAGCATGAATATATATAATATTGCTGTACAGCACCATAGGATCAACTACGACGGTTGAGAGGCGGGACCAAAGAGCCAGAGCTCAACCCCCCCGCAAGCACAACTAAGTGAGTACACCGGTAACACACCAATATATTCATCAAATAAACTGCACTTGGCTGCTGATCAATTCTCGCCCAAATATCTTGTCCTATAACTACTTGGGGTTGAATAACTAACTTATACAAAAAATATCTTCAACAAGAAATACGTAACTTTCTCGCCTTACATGGCGTCACTCACGCCATATGCACTCAAGCACTCCCTCATACATAATATGCACTCAAGCACTCCCTCATACATAATATGCACTCAAGCTCTCCCTCATACATAATATGCACTCAAGCACTCCCTCATACATAATATGCACTCAAGCACTCCCTCATACATAATATGCACTCAAACACTCCCTCATACATAATATGCACTCAAGAACTCCCTCATACATAATATGCACTCAAGCACTCCTTCATACATAATATGCACTCAAGCACTCCCTCATACATAATATGCACTCAAGCTCTCCCTCATACATAATATGCACTCAAGCACTCCCTCATACATAATATGCACTCAAGCACTCCCTCATACATAATATGCACTCAAGCACTCCCTCATACATAATATGCACTCAAACACTCCCTCATACATAATATGCACTCAAGAACTCCCTCATACATAATATGCACTCAAGCACTCCTTCATACATAATATGCACTCAAGCACTCCCTCATACATAATATGCACTCAAGAACTCCCTCATATATAATATGCACTCAAGCACTCCCTCATACATAATATGCACTCAAGCACTCCCTCATATATAATATGCACTCAAGAACTCCCTCATACATAATATGCACTCAAGCACTCCCTCATACATAATATGCACTCAAGCACTCCCTCATACATAATATGCACTCAAGCACTCCCTCATACATAATATGCACTCAAGAACTCCCTCATATATAATATGCACTCAAGCACTCCCTCATACATAATATGCACTCAAGCACTCCCTCATACATAATATGCACTCAAGCACTCCCTCATACATAATATGCACTCAAGCACTCCCTCATACATAATATGCACTCAAGCACTCCCTCATACGTAATATGCACTCAAGCACTCCCTCATACATAATATGGTGTCCATACACTTCTCTGTTCTGCTTCCTGAGGCCCTCCACGACCGACATCTGTCTCTGGGTCCTCAAACCAGACAGGTAATCCTGCAGTTTCTTCAATATATACTGCTACTTGAAGTCCCACTTAATGCCTGTGAAGTTCCTCCATGTAGCTTCACCAAACGACGTGCAGCTCCACTTGAAATTCAATTTTATCCCTGGAGTTCCACTCTATATTTGAAGTTCTACTTCACACTTGAAGTTCTACTCCACACCTGAAATTCTACTCCCACAGAATCTTCACCAGACACGAAGCTCCTTCACGAACTTCTCCCCCACACAAACCTGTAATTCTAGTTCCATACCATAATAACATATTTTCCTAATAAAATATTAATAACATATATTCACAAATATGTTCCTCTTTCCGACATCCCCTTCGGCACGTCGGCTCTGCCGTGGTGGGTTACTCCCCCATTTTTGGACGAGTCCACATTGAATTTCTCCTCTGACAGGGCGGCTGCAGCTCCGTCCCTCAGTCCTTCACTGACCTCCGGTGAGCAAGTACGTGTCGCTCTTGCCCCTATCATGTCCAATCGTCTCAAACTCATAATATACTCTCATTGTCTTCATAAAATCGCTAACATGTATCCACTAATGTTCTCACCGATCACTGGACACACGATCAAGCAATTATAAGCAATCGTGCATATAATTGTGTTTACCACAGAAATGATGATGCTATCTTGAGATGATTTCGGGGCTTTAGTGTCCCCGCGGCCCGGTCCTCGACCAGGCCTCCACCCCCAGGAAGCAGCCCGTGACAGCTGACTAACACCCAGGTACCTATTTTACTGCTAGGTAACAGGGGCATAGGGTGAAAGAAACTCTGCCCATTGTTTCTCGCCGGCGCCCGAGATCGAACCCGGGACCACAGGATCACAAGTCCAGCGTGCTGTCCGCTCGGCCGACCGGCTCCATGCGATGACACTTGGCCACTGGTGCTCCAAAATGGTGCTACTCTTGATCGTCCACCAATCCTCTTGAACTGTCTCTAAATGCTTCTCACAGTCCTGACATGAGTGCATGAGGTCGCCTGGCAGGTTTCACACAGAAACACCTGCTCAGTTTCCTCCACTCAACGGATACCTCACAGTAGGGTCCACATGGGTCATAGGCTTCAGGCCGCCCCTAATATCGTTCACGATCACAGATAAATGTCGTACGACGTATTCAGCAGCTTCCTCACACGTTGTACACTGTAGCCTTCACTCAAACTCTTAACCAAGAACTATAATCTTCTTTCCTCCCAGTAGGGCACCGACGTACATCTATCCTCGACGACTCTCGCAACTCAAGTGACTCCTTACGACTTCCATAATGTCGACATCTTATTTTGTTTCCACAAGATTCTTGCCCTCTACTTTCATTCTCTTCTAGTCTTAATTTACTGATCTTTGCTTAATTTATTTCCTTCCCTTGACTCCTGCCTCCAGTCAGATGGGTAGAATACTTCTCACAAGGCACCTACCAAATTTTCCTAACCTGGGGTTAGCAAAATCCTTACCCAGCCTCGCCTGTGCCGGGTAAGTCCACTGCGGGCTCACCATAGCCCGTGCTACTTGCAACTTTGTGTTCCCAGTAGCTGAATCTAAAAACATCAACTTAATCACTTTAAAATACTTTAAAAGGATCCACTTTTCCCCTACTGAAATGATTCAATCTAAGGATAGAATAGTTGATCCATTACACTGTCATAACAGAGCTCGCAGTGCATAATTCAAAGTATTAGATGTATAATATTATATATTATATTATTATATATTATATTATATATTAATAATTAATAAATAATTTAAGCAAAGGAGCTTCAAGAGATCCATAACCTTTAGGCATTTGTCTTGTATGTCTTGTAACCTTAATAATTATATATTATTATATATAATATTATATATTATATATAATATATATTTCACACAAAGTATTAGATATAGAACTTTGTAACGCTGATCAATTTCTAATGTGGACGGGGGTGATCGTGTCAGTTGGGATTGGAGTTTCTAAAATGGAAGAATTTCAGATTGGGGATTGATGTGGAGACAGTGGGGGGGGGGGGGCAGCGATAGATTTAGAGTTGAGTAGTTGAGTATTTATCTTCTCCTGCCTGGAGAAGGTATTAGGCTACTAGTGAATGAGGTTAGTGATATATAAGGTTTGCGATGTGTAGGGTTACCGTTATATAAGTATAGTGATTTATAAGGTCAATAAAGATGTTTAATAATTAGTAATTAAACCTCCGCCTTTCTAACCATTAGTTCCCTAATGTACTGATTCTCGACCTATTTTTGCTTCTATCTTGTCTACTGCGTCTCTCTCTCTCTCTCTCTCTCTCTCTCTCTCTCTCTCTCTCTCTCTCTCTCTCTCTCTCTCTCTCTCTCTCTCTCTCTCTCTCTCTCTCTCTCTCTCTCTCACACACACACATTACCAGGATACAGCCTGTAGCAGCTGTCGAACTCTCCTATTTATTGCAAGGTGAAGAGGCGCATCAGGTGAAAGAAATTCTACCCATTTGTTTCTGCCTCATAGGGGGATCGAACCCAGGCCCCTAAGGACCTCCCCCCCCAGAGTGATGTCCACTCGGCTGCGAGGACTGGTGTGTGTATGTGTGTACTCACCTATTTTTGCCTGCAGGGTCGAGCTTAAGCTCTTGGACCCGGCTTTTCTGACACACACACACACACACGGGAAACAGCCCGTAACAGCTGTCTAACTCCCAGGTATCTATTTACTGCTAGGTAACAGGGGCAATTCAAGGTGAAAGAAACTTTACCCATTTGTTTCTGCCTGGGTCCGGGAATCGAACCCGCGCCACAGAATTAAGAGTCCTGCGCGCTGTCCACTCAGCTACCAGACCCCAAGATAACCACTAGGTGTGTGTGTGTGTGTGTGTGTGTGTATATGTGTGTGCGTGTGTAGTGTGCATCCGTGTGCCTGTGAATCCACACACATATCATAAATAAATAACTTGCACTCGAACAATCATCCAAATCACACTTAATGATCGCGAAGCTTATCCAAATGCAAACAATTAGCAGCGAACGAGACCCCGAAACTCTTTAGAAATTCCGGACACTCTTAAGAGTTTAGAAATTCAGGTCACTCGTCAATCATTGAAACTGAAATCGTTAATTCACGGAACTGTGACTCAAGACCTCGTACATGCTGAATGAAAAAGTTGCAATCTTTCCGGTGCAATATACAGCCTGACTTCAACCAACAACATGCTTGATCCAGATACGGAAATATGGAAATGGTTCGATGCCTCTGATGGCGATAGTGAAAAAGATTTCGAAAAAAAACTATTTCTTGTATTGGGACTGAATTCCATCTGGGGTTTATGATGGCCCCTTACCCCTGAGATTCATGAGGGCCCCTTACCCCTGAGATTCATGAGGGCCCCTTACCCCTGAGATTCATGAGGGCCCCTTACCCCTGAGATTCATGAGGGCCCCTTCAACCTGAGGTAAAATAGGGGCCCACAATACCTGAGGTAAAAGAGGGGCCCTCAATACCTGAGGTAAAATAGGGGCCCTCAATACCTGAGGTAAAAGAGGGCCCCACAATACCTGAGGTAAAAGAGGGCCTCTTCAACGTGACGTAAAAGAGGGGCCCCTTCAACCTGAGGTAAAAGAGGGGCCCCTTCAACCTGAGGTAAAAGAGGGGCCCTCAATACCAGAGGTAAAAGAGGGCCCTCAATACCTGAGGTAAAAGAGGGGCCCTCAATGCCTGAGGTAAAAGAGGGCCCTCAATACCTGAGGTAAAAGAGGGGCCCTCAATACCTGAGGTAAAAGAGGGCCCTCAATACCTGAGGTAAAAGAGGGGCCCTCAATACCTGAGGTAAAAGAGGGCCCACAATACCTGAGGTAAAAGAGGGCCCACAATACCTGAGGTAAAAGAGGGCCCACAATACCTGAGGTAAAAGAGGGGCCCTCAATACCTGAGGTAAAAGAGGGTCCCTCAATACCTGAGGTAAAAGAGGAGCCCTCAATACCTGAGGTAAAAGAGGAGCCCTCAATACCTGAGGTAAAAGAGGGTCCCACAATACCTGAGGTAAAAGAGGAGCCCTCAATACCTGAGGTAAAAGAGGGCCCCACAATACCTGAGGTAAAAGAGGACCTCTTCAACGTGACGTAAAAGAGGGGCCCCTTCAACCTGAGGTAAAAGAGGGGCCCTCAATACCAGAGGTAAAAGAGGGCCCTCAATACCTGAGGTAAAAGAATGGCCCATAATACCTGAGGTAAAAGAGGGCCCACAATACCTGAGGTAAAAGAGGGCCCACAATACCCGAGGTAAAAGAGGGCCCTCAATAACTGAGGTAAAAGCGGGCCCACAATACCTGAGGTAAAAGAGGGCCCACAATACCTGAGGTAAAAGAGGGCCCACAATACCTGAGGTAAAAGAGGGCCCACAATACCTGAGGTAAAAGAGGGGGCCTCAATACCTGAGGTAAAAGAGAGGCCCTCAATACCTGAGGTAAAAGAATGGCCCACAATACCTGAGGTAAAAGAGGGGCCCTCAATACCTGAGATAAAAGAGGGCCCACAATACCTGAGATAAAAGAGGGGACCCTCTCCACCAGAGAACAAAGAACGAAGAAATGAACAATTGCGAATAAAATATTTTGTCTATTTCAGTTCTTATCACGAAATTTTTATCTATTACGAAGTTTTTATCTTTTACGAAGTAAGTCAAACTATTTCGCCCTATAAATACTACGAAATATCCCACCAAAATCATTTATTTTCCCTAAATCAAACGAAAAAAAAAATTAATAATTATTTATCATAGCCTTTAATTCCTTCTCTCTTGACCCTATACGTAAACTCCTCAATATCCGAGTTTACCTAAAAGTTTACTATTAACCTTCCGATGTTTACTGATAACACAGCAAGTGACCTGCTATTAAAAAGATCGAATCAGTTTTTTTTTTTTTTTTTTTTTTGAAAAAAAAGCTGAATTTTTACCCGATATGACTTTTGTTTTATCAGAGTTTTAATGGCTCTTGACCCCCATTACTTTTTTTTTTGCGTCTCACGAATGTCATAAACTGCAGCTCAGTACTTTAGCTTCGCTGTTCTGAAGTTTTATTAATAGTTGGACTTTTATTTGTTTGGGTCGAAGGGCAGAGAGAGAAAAAAGAGTGGCACACTTTTATGTCTGCAAAATTAATCTTGCTTCCTGCTTCAACGCTTGAGTGAGTGAGTGAGTGAGTGTGTGTGTGTGTGTGTGTGTGTGTGTGTGTGTGTGTGTGTGTGTGTGTGTGTGTGTGTGTGTGTGTGAGTGAGTGAGTGAGTGAGTGACAGTGTGAGCGAGCGGAGTCTCAGTTAGTGAGGTGTGGTTCAGCCCGACACACACGTAAAGCCCCCCAACAGAAGCACCAACCACGGGTTCGACACCCACTGAATAAGAGATCCCGGCTCCTCCAACGACGCCATCACTATCGACTCTCTATTGGGCTCCCGAGTGACTAAGACAGCGAGGCTTACCCCGCTAAACACTTCCAATAATCGCACGTTCTTCCTGCTATTCTTTACTTAAAATATTCTTAACAGCAAAATAAATAAATTAATAAAAAAACACGATTAATGATTAACATTGACTTGTAATACCCTCGCTTGGCGGCTGGGAAGACCGTGGTCTCAGTCTTCAGTTTTTTCCTTACGAAACCTGTATATCTTTCCCCAATTGTGGCGGGTTAGTTGACATTTATTTGGAAGGTTAATGAGCTCCGAAGCGCATAAAAGGGGGGGTTGTCTTTCACAGTCAAAACATTGGTTATGAGAAGCTTCGAGGCTCATAAGTTGTTTAATGAATACTTTAGGCGCCATGACCCAGGAAAAAGATGCACGGGTTTCGTAAGGGGGGGACACGTAAATACTTCATCAATCTTAGCCCGTGGTCTCGTTTATTCCTGTCTTAAAGGTTAAGCTGGAGAAGGAGTTGAGTTTGGATGAGTCACGAGAAGGAAATACTTTTGCGTGTCCACAATGTCTCCAGGAGCTCTGAAGTAGGGAAGAGCTCCCCACGTTCCTCCTTTTAGAGCTCCAGCGCTCTGTCCGGTGTTTAGATGCTCAAGACCGTCAATCTGTCCTCTTAAAAATAACGTCGCTTCTGGCAGTTTGCCAGTATGGCCGAATTTGGACGTAATTTGAAAACTAAAAAAAAAATGAAAATAAATTTGGGATTATTTTTTCAACAACAGTAAGTTAAGGGTCCTCTGATAGGTTAGGTGGGCAGGAAATTCTCATAAAGTTTCAAAACGTTATGAAAAACGTTAATTGAAAGTTTCCTCTCCTAACCTTACCGAGTAAGCCGGATGACTCAAACAGAAAACGGAACAGTACGTCACTTGCTTACCCTGAAGCAAGCCCCCCCTGAAGGAGGAGGGGCTTGTTCTGTCTGGGAGGCTGTAGTTCCCTCAACGACCCCTCAGGTGAGTCTCTCACCAGGTGAGGGGTAAAGGAGGGCCCCCCAGGACCAAGCCGAGGGCCGACGCCCCCCCACACCTGACGAAACCTCGTCAAATCTGAACAGCTAATTGATCCCGGAACGAAGCAATGAATCCGACCAATTTTACCTCAGTCTCCCTCGATAGAGAAGAACGTTGGATACAGACACAGTTTACAGGCGAAGGAACACGGGGAGAATATTGCCGTCCTCACGTAAGGCAAATATCTTAAGTGTCTAAAGAATATCCTAAGGTCCCAGAGCATCGAAAAAGAAGGGAAGTGAGCACCTTATTGGACGTCTCCATTCCCATTCCTCCCGGGAGGCATGCCAAGCCCAAACCACCACAGCCCACTGCGTCACGCAAAGATTTAAACCTCCCCCCCCCCCATTTCCCTCTATCCTCCCCCAGCCAAGACATCTCCATAACAAGATGGCGTCTTGGGTTGATGCTGATCAGTTATATGAGAAAGTAGGAACTCTAACTTCACACATGTGAGAGATGGATGTGTGATTTCACATGTGTTGGCAACACCTGCCCTTGAAAGCACCACAATGTTGCAGACTTGGGGACTGTGCAATTTGGCAACAAAAATATATGACGTAGAAGCCAAAGAATATGTGTTACTCACCTAGTTGTACTATCGGGGAAAGAGCTTTGGCTCTTTGGTCCCGCCTCTCAATGACGAGAGAGAGTGAGAGAGTGAGTGAGTGAGTGAGTGAGTGAGTGAGTGAGAGAGTGAGTGAGTGAGTGAGAGAGTGAGAGAGTGAGAGAGTGAGAGAGTGAGAGAGTGAGAGAGTGAGAGAGTGAGAGAGTGAGTGAGTGAGTGAGTGAGTGAGTGAGTGAGTGAGAGAGTGAGAGAGTGAGAGAGTGAGAGAGTGAGAGAGTGAGAGAGTGAGAGAGTGAGAGAGTGAGTGAGTGAGTGAGTGAGTGAGTGAGTGAGTGAGTGAGTGAGTGAGTGAGTGAGTGAGTGAGTGAGTGAGTGTGTGAGTGAGTGTGTCACAGGGAGGACGGCGACGATGTATATTATGTATTCAACATGCAAGGGGCTGACTTTCTGGGTCTCTTTCATATGGTAATGTCACTTGGTGGACGGTGAGAGATCATCACTCTGATTACCTCGAGTGTGAGTGTGTGTGTGTGTGTGTGTGTGTGTGTGTGTATGTGTGTGAGTGTGTGTGTGTGTGTGTGTGTGTGTGTGTGTGTGCGTGTGAGTGTGTGTGTGTGTGTGTGTGTGTGTGTGTGAGTGTGTGTGTGTGTGTGAGTGTGTGTGTGTGTGTGTGTGTGTGTGTGTGTGTGTGTGTGTGTGTGTGTGTGTGTGTGTGTTTACTAGTTGTGTTTTTTTTGCGGGGGTTGAGCTTTGCTCTTTCGGCCCGCCTCTCAACTGTCAATCAACTGTTTACTAACTACTTTTTTTTTTTTTTTTTTTTTTTTTTTTTTTTTTTTTTTTCACACCACACACACACACACCCCAGGAAGCAGCCCGTGACAGCTGACTAACTCCCAGGTACCTATTTACTGCTAGGTAACAGGGGCACTTAGGGTGAAAGAAACTTTGCCCATTTGTTTCTGCCTCGTGCGGGAATCGAACCCGCGCCACAGAATTACGAGTCCTGCGCGCTATCCACCAGGCTACGAGGCCCTGTGTGTGTGTGTGTGTGTGTGTGTGTGTGTGTGTGTGTGTGTGTGTGTGTGAGTGTGTGTATGTGTGTGTGTGTGTGTGTGTGTATGTGTGTGTGTACTCACCTAGTTGTACTCACCTAGTTGTGCTTGCGGGGGTTGAGCTCTGGCTCTTTGGTCCCGCCTCTCAACCGTCAATCAACTGGTGTACAGGTTCCTGAGCCTATTGGGCTCTATCATATCTACACTTGAAACTGTGTATGGAGTCAGCCTCCACCACATCACCCCCTAATGCATTCCATTTGTCAACCACTCTGACACTAAAAAAGTTCTTTCTAATATCTCTGTGGCTCATTTGGGCACTCAGTTTCCACCTGTGTCCCCCTTGTGCGTGTTCCCCTTGTGTTAAACAGCCTGTCTTTATCAACCCTGTCAATTCCCTTGAGGATCTTGAATGTGGTGATCATGTCCCCCCTAACTCTTCTGTCTTCCAACGAAGTGAGGTTTAATTCCCGTAGTCTCTCCTCGTAGCTCATACCTCTCAGCTCGGGTACTAGTCTGGTGGCAAACCTTTGAACCTTTTCCATTTTAGTCTTATGCTTGACTAGATATGGACTCCATGCTGGTGCCGCATACTCCAGGATTGGTCTGACATATGTGGTATATAATGTTCTGAAAGATTCCTTACACAAGTTTCTAAAGGCCGTTCTGATGTTAGCCAACCTGGCATATGCTGCTGCTGTTATCCTCTTGATGTGAGCATCAGGGGACAGGTCTGGCGTGATATCAACCCCCAGGTCTTTCTCTCTCTCGGACTCTTGAAGTATTTCATCTCCCAAGTGATACCTTGCATCTGGTCTCCTGCTTCCTACCCCTATCTTCATTACATTACATTTGCTTGGATTAAACTCTAACAGCCATTTGTTCGACCATTCCTGCAGCTTGTCCAGGTCTTCTTGAAGCCTCAAGCTGTCCTCCTCTGTCTTAATCCTTCTCATAATTTTGGCGTCAGCAAACATTGAGAGGAATGAGTCTATACCCTCTGGGAGATCATTTACGTATATCAGAAACAGGATAGGTCCAAGTACAGAGCCCTGTGGGACTCCACTGGTGACTTCACGCCAGTCTGAGGTCTCACCCCTCACTGTAACTCTCTGCTTCCTATTGTTTAGGTACTCCCTTATCCACTGGAGCGCCCTACCAGTTACTCCTGCCTGTTTCTCTAGCTTATGCATCAACCTTTTATGGGGTACTGTGTTGTGTGTGTGTGTGTGTGTGTGTGTGTGTGTGTGTGTGTACTCACCTAGTTGTGCTTGCGGGGGTTGAGCTCTGGCGCTTTGGTCCCGCCTCTCAACCGGCAATCAACAGGTGTACAGGTTCCTGAGCCTATTGGGCTCTATCATATCTACACTTGAAACTGTGTATGGAGTCAGCCTCCACCACATTGCTTCCTAATGCATTCCGTTTAATGTGTGTATTTAATAAACACATTTCATTTGTGTGTGTACTCACCTAATTGTGCTTGCGGGGGTTGATTTTGGCTCTTTGGTCCCGCCTCTCAACTGTCAATCAACTGGTGTACAGATTCCTGAGCCTACTGGGCTCTATCATATCTACATTTGAAACTGTGTATGGAGTCAGCCTCCACCACATCACTTCCTAATGCATTCCATCCGTTAACTACTCTGACACTGAAAAAGTTCCTTCTAACGTCTTTGTGGCTCATGTGGGTACTCAGTTTCCACCTGTGTCCCCTTGTTCGCGTACCACCAGTGTTGAATAGTTTATCCTTGTTTACCCGGTCGATTCCCCTGAGGATTTTGTAGGTTGTGATCATGTCTCCCCCTTACTCTTCTGTCTTCCAGTGTCGTAAGGTGCATTTCCCGCAGCCTTTCCTCGTAACTCATGCCTCTTAGTTCTGGAACTAGTCTAGTGGCATACCTTTGGACTTTTTCCAGTTTCGTCTTGTGCATGACAAGGTACGGGCTTCATGCTGGGGCCGCATACTCCAGGATTGGTCTTACATATGTGGTGTACAAGATTCTGAATGATTCCTTACACAGATTCCTGAACGCTGTTCTGATGTTAGCCAGTCTCGCATATGCCGCAGACGTTATTCTTTTTATGTGGGCTTCAGGAGACAGGTTTGGTGTGATATCAACTCCTAGATCTTTCTCTCTGTCTGTTTCATTAAGTATTTCATCTCCTATTCTGTATCCTGTGTCTGGCCTCCTGTTTCACTGCCTAGTTTCATTACTTTGCATTTACTCGGGTTGAACTTCAACAGCCATTTGTTGGACCATTCATTTAATCTGTCTAGGTCATCTTGTAGCCTCCTACCATCATCCTCTGTTTCAATTCTCCTTAAATAATTTGCTGATGATGCAAAATAATTTTTGCATCATCAGCAAACATTGAGAGAAATGAGTCTATACCCTCTGGGAGATCATTTACATATATCAGAAACGGTATGGGTCCAAGGACTGACTCCTGTGGGACTCCACTTGTAACGTCTCGCCAATATGAGACCTCACCTCTCACACTGACTCGTTGTCTCCTCTTGCTTAGGTACTCCTGTATCCAATGGAGTACCTTCCCTTTCACTCCAGCCTGCATCTCCAGCTTTGTCACTAGCCTTTTGTGTGGTACTGTATCAAAGGCTTTCTGACAATCCAAAAATATGCAGTCTGCCCACCCTTCTCTTTCTTGCCTTATTTTTGTTGCCTGGTTGTAGAATTCAAGTAACCCTGTGAGGCAGGACCTGCCATCCCTGAACCATGAACCATGTTGATGCTGTGTTACAAAGTTATTTCGCTCCATGTGTTCCACTAGCTTTCTTCGCACAATCGTCTCCATCAGCTTGCATGGTATGCAGGTTAGGGACACTGGCCTGTAGTTCAGTGCCTCCTGTCTATCCCCTTTCTTGTATACCGGGACTACGTTAGCTGCTTTCCAAATTTCTGGCAGTTCCCCTGTTGCCAGTGATTTGTTATACACTATGGAGAGTGGCAGGCACAGATCTTCTGCTCCTTCCTTTAGTATCCAAGAGGAGATTCCATCTGGGCCTATAGCCTTTGTCACATCCAAATCTAGTAAACACTACCTTACTTCCCCGCTGGTAATCTGAAACTCTTCCAGGGGTTCCTGGTTAGCTATTCCCTCTTATTTCTGGAATTTCTCCTGGAATGTGTGTGTGTGTGTGTGTACTCACCTAGTTGTACTCACCTAGTTGTGTTTGCGGGGGTTGAGCTCTGGCTCTTTGGTCCCGCCTCTCAACCGTCAATCAACAGGTGTACAGATTCCTGAGCCTATCGGGCTCTATCATATCTACACTTGAAACTGTGTATGGAGTCAGCCTCCACCACATCACTTCCTAATGCATTCCATGTGTGTGTGTGTGTGTGTGTGTGTGTGTGTGTGTGTGTGTGTGTGCGTGTGCGTGTGCGCGAGATTACATATAATGTGTGTCTCTGGGATCGAGCTTCAGTTTCTTGGATTCCTATGATGGAAATATGGAAACAATATGGAAACTTGTATATAACTCCTCAGAAATGTTCTTGCTATTTTCTGTTTAGTTTCCTCCCCTCTGGTATAATCTAGTCACTCTCATTTACATATTTTTTCTTATAGCTTATGATTAAGTATTCATGCTTAGCTCTGTTGAATCTATACCAATTTTCTTCTGTTCATTGTATTTTTTTCCCCATTCCCACTTGCCCTTAGTTTCAGGCTCTTGACATTGTCTGTTGAATGGTTATATTTCCCCTTTGAACTTTTTACCATTTTGTTGGTTATGAATCTCTTGAGCTTCTTCACTTCACTGCTTGACTTGATCCATCATTCCCTGGACTATAATGTGGCGTATGGTCTTCCTCCCCTCTTCACATTTCCACAGGAACTCTCTTTCTCTCACATATTTCTCTTTTTTTGCACGCTAGTCTCCTTTTTTAATTCGACCACTGAGTCGTGATCAAAGCCAAGGACACATACCAAAGACACACATCAAGGCCACATATCAAGGCCACATATCAAGGACACACATCAAGGACACATCAAGGCCACATATCAAGGCCACATATCAAGGACACACATCAAGGACACACATCAAGGACACATCAAGGCCACATATCAAGGACACATATCAAGGACACATGTTTCTATATACAATGGTCATTGGCTCGTATTGTTGTGGTGTGATCTAAGTGTTCGACGTATTTCTAATTTATAAGGAATATCAGATCCCGTAGGCAAGATGCATCCTCCGTCACCTTTCTCTTATTTCATCTATTACAGCTGTGCTAAGAAGTTCCTCTCCGGAGCTTCCACTCATTTTCCTCTCCACGTTCCTGCCACACCAATTTTTTTTGTATTCCCAATCTATTTCTCTCTGATTTACATCGCCCATGATTAGTAGTTTAACTCTCATTTTGTATGTTGGCGATGCTGTCCTGTTCCTTTCAGATCTTCCATGTGTGACTACTTTGTGTCTTCATATTCCTGTCTGGGACTTGTGTTGTTTGCTGGGGTTATATGTATTACCAATACCATTATCTTTCTTCCATACGCTGTTCCAGTGAGGTAAACTAATCCATTTGTATTAACATCTTACAGTTCTGGCAATTCCATTTTTTTCACTATAAGTGTAACTACCCGCCTTCCTGCCATCGTTTCTTTACATTTCTTATTACCTAATATTGAATTTGAGATTGTATCGTTTAGCTTAGTTTCCACTATTGCAATAATACCAGGATCCCTTTCCGGATCATTTTCTATAATTTCCTCTGCATTATTTCTGTCATACTCTTGCTTGGGTCTTCTGTTATTTGGTGATGGGTTATATATCACTGCATTATTTGTAACTCCATCCGCATTGGTATACCGTATATTAAGGCTCTTCCTGGACACTTGGCATAGAGGTGAGAGATATAGGGGTGAGGGATATAGGGGTGAGGGATATAGGGGTGAGGGATATAGAGGTGAGGGATATAGGGGTGAGGGATATAGAGGTGAGGGATATAGAGGTGAGGGATATAGGGGTGGGGATGGGACAGAGGGAAGGGGGGAAAGGCTGATGTGGAGTGGTGAACTGAGAAACATTCTGGGGCTGAGGGGCTAATGTGGAGTGAAGGGCAAAGTGGGAAAGGCAGATTGAGAAACAGAAGAGAAAGCTGCTGCGGAAGGAGGAAAGTAATGGGGCTGAGGAGACCTGCTGAGGAGAGGAAGGGCTGAGGAACCGTTGTGGATTGAGAGGCTGAGGGAAAGTGATGGGCAGAGAGGGGCTGTTGAAGAGAAGTATAATGGGACACAAGAGGTTACTGAGCACATCCCCAATCACCAGAGCAGATCCCCCAATCACCAGAGCACATCCCCAATCACCAGAGCACTTCCCCAATCACCAGAGCACATCCCCAATCACCAGAGCACATCCCCAATCACCAGAGCACATCCCCAATTACCAGAGCACTTCCCCAATCACCAGCGCACATCCTCAATCACCAGAGCACATCTCCAATCACAATAGCACATCCCCAATCACCAGAGCACATCTCCAATCACAATAGCACATCCCCAATCACCAGAGCACATCTCCAATCACAATAGCACATCCCCAATCACCAGAGCACATCCTGCACCCAACAAGGCAGAAAGGGCCATAGTTGCCCTAGCATACGCCTTCCCCACAACGCTAAGTAGGATAGGCATAATATCTCCCCCTTCACTATCTTCCCTTCACTATCACCACCAACCACCGGTACACCATCCACCGGTGCACCATCCACCGGTACACAGGGAGAGGAGCATGGCAGCACCCACGGCACTGTCACAGGTGAGTCTTGACAGGCTTGGCCGCCCTCTCAGTAGCTGGGGTGAGCACCCCAGTCCGTCTTGACAGCCACAACGCCAGGTTTTAGTGAGCAAATTAATGTCAGAGTGCCGGCCTTGTCCTGGCTTCTGAATGTACTGTTAGGATAGGATTTGCCTGAGGCGGTGGTGAATAGTGGAGAGTCGTGGAGAAAGGAGGGAGGGAGAGTGAGTGAGAGTGAGAGAGAGTGTGTGAGAGTGAGAGAGAGTGTGTGAGAGTGAGAGAGAGTGAGAGTGACACTACTCTTAGTTACTAATCAAATTATTGGGATATTACCCCCTCTCAGGAGATGACTTTTCTTTTACCATCTTCGGCTGTGATGTGATTGACAGTTTGATTTTAGGAAAGGTCGATCTGAGGCTGATGTCTTGTGTAATCTCTCCAGTAAGTGGCACCAGTCACTGGATTAGTCCAAGATTAGCTGTGTTGTTGCTCTGGACGTGGCAGGTGCCATTGGTCGGGTCTGGCACTCTGGATCATTAACAAAGCTCTGAGCAACAGATATCTTCGGATCTATTTTAGAGCTACTAAAAGACTACCTTCAAGAACGGACTCTAAAGAGTACTACTCAAAAGAGCGGAACCCGAAAGCCACTCAAATGGTGCCAGTGATACTCTGTCTATCTTGTGGCTACTCTGTCTATCTTGTAGCTACTATGTCTATCTTGTAGCTACACAGTCTATCTTGTGGCTACTCTGTCTATCTTGTGGCTACTCTATCTTGTGGCTACTATATTTATCTTGTAGCTACTCTGTCTATCTTGTGGCTACTCTATCTTGTGGCTACTCTATCTTGTGGCTACTCTGTCTATCTTGTGGCTACTCTATCTTGTGGCTACTATGTTTATCTTGTGGCTACTCTGTCTATCTTGTGGTTAATCTGTCTGCGCGTCTTAACTACACAGCATCTGGTTCCTCCAATGTTTGTTGATTCAAGATGTTTCAGCGTGTCCACAGTGTCGATGTCGATGATGAATTTCCGGCATTAATCTCGTTTCGAATCCTTTTCGAAACCTTTTCGAATCATTTTCGAAACCTTTTCGAATCATTTTCGAAACATTGTCGAATCATTTTCGGCACATTTTCGAAACATTGTCGAATCATTTTCGACACATTGTCGACACATTTTCGAAACATTTTCGAAACATTTTCAGTTTTAGTGTTTCACAAGGTAGTGGGTTTATGTCGGTGGTACATATTTCTTCATCTCGATCTGTTGGGATAGCGAGTGTGGTGAAGATAGCATGGTGGAGTGTTGGGATAGCAAGTGTGGTGAAGATAGCATGGCGGAGTGTTGGCATCTCTCATTCGTTACCAAAGGCTCCACTTCTCTCGTGAATTAGTGAAGGGTGAACGTTCTTCACTAATCTTGCAAGTCCTTCACTAATCTTGCAAGTCCTTTACTAATCTTCCAGATCCTTCACTAATCATCCTGCCCCTGTAGCTCATATGAACATCAACTCATCTCCACCTACACCATTTCTCCACTTGCCAGCTCCTTCTCATTCCTCTTGTCTCTCCTCATTTCTCTGCTAATATCCCTTCCTAGTCCGGGTTATCCATCACGTGGGCAGGGATTATGTCTACCCATCTTTCCAGGATTAATTAAGTTGAGAGCCTGACGACGGAGTCTACCTGAAGAGGCTTTAAGGGAGGTTTAAGGGAGGTTTAAGGGAGGGGGGCTTGGAATCCCGGCGCCTAATGAGTCCTGATTGATGTGTTGGCTGAGTCCTGATTGGCGTGTTGGCTGTGTGACTCTATCTGTGTTCTGGTCTGATTAGTCGCGTCGTTGTGCTGTGTGTCGTGGTATATCAGTGGTATATCGAGGCCTATATCGTGGTATATCGAGGCCTATAATAACCTCTATTTGCTTCGATCGTTATATAGTGGGGGTTGGTATACCGGGTAAGGGGAAAAATTGATATAATATATAAGGGGAGGAGAGATATAAAGGGATATCATAAGGAGATATAAGGGGATATTATCTGTATGAAATGTGTCAGTATTGCCTGATTGCCTAACATGCACTTCCTCCTCGAAATTTGTTATGTTATCCATGGATAATTGTCTGATTGTTTGACCTGCTAACTAATCGACTAACTTGCATACCGTTATCCAAATGAGCAGCACACAAATTCTCACATCAGTCAGAACTACGCTACTCGAAAGGATTATTTAGAAATTGGTTCTTAACTCAGCTGATGCTATTTACTGATGACGCTACTTTAAGACTTTCTGCATCCCTGAACTAAATAAGATAATTGAAAACAAATTATTTTAAATTATAGTTATATATGAATATGTAGACCTATGTTTACATAATCATAAATACATAACGAAACAAAAAGGTAAATATCTTTGTCTATACATATTGATAAATTTAGTTTTAAAACTGGCGAACAATAAATAATCGTATATACATGACATGGTGAGTAATGTATATACATGACATGGTGAGTAACGTATATACATGACATGGTGAGTAACATATATACATGACATGCTGAGTAACATATATACATGACATGCTGAGTAACATATATACATGACATGGTGAGTAACGTATATACATGACATGTGAGTAATATATATACATATGATATGGTGAGTAACGTATATACATGACATGTGAGTAATATATATACATATGACATGGTGAGTAACGTATATACATGACATGGTGAGTAACGTATATACATGACATGTGAGTAATATATATACATATGACATGGTGAGTAACATATATGCATGACATGGTGAGTAACGTATATACATGACATGGTGAGTAACATATATACATGACATGGTGAGTAACGTATATACATGACATGCTGAGTAACATATACATGACATGGTGAGTAACGTATATACATGACATGGTGAGTAACATATATACATGACATGGTGAGTAACGTATATACATGACATGCTGAGTAACATATATACATGACATGGTGAGTAACGTATATACATGACATGGTGAGTAATGTATATACATGACATGGTGAGTAATGTATATACATGACATGGTGAGTAACGTATATACATGACATGGTGAGTAACGTATATACATGACATGGTGAGTAACGTATATACATGACATGGTGAGTAATGTATATACATGACATGGTGAGTAACGTATATACATGACATGTGAGTAATATATATACATATGACATGGTGAGTAACGTATATACATGACATGTGAGTAATATATATACATATGATATGGTGAGTAACGTATATACATGACATGTGAGTAATATATATAGATATGACATGGTGAGTAACGTATATACATGACATGGTGAGTAACGTATATACATGACATGGTGAGTAATATATATACATATGACATGGTGAGTAACATATATACATGACATGCTGAGTAACATATATACATGACATGGTGAGTAACGTATATACATGACATGGTGAGTACGTACCCAGGAGGCTCCCAAGTTGTGTTTCCCTTTATACCACTTATGTCAGACCAATCCTGGAATATGCAGCTCCAGCCTGGTGTCTATACCTAGTTAAACACAAGACAGAGTTAGAGAAGATTCAGAGGTATGCCACCAGACTCGTCCCGGAACTGAGAGGTATGAGCTACGAGGAAAGGCTAAAGGAGCTGAACCTCACGTCCCTGGAAAACAGAAGAGTAAGGGGAGACATGATAACCACCTACAAAATTCTCAGGGGAATTGACAGGGTTATCTTGAGGTTATCTTGAGATGATTTCATGGCTTAGTGTCCCCGCGGCCCGGTCCTCTACCAGACCTCCAAGGAGGCAGCCCGTAGCAGCTGTCTAACTCCCAGGTATATATTTACTGCTAGGTAACAGGGGCATCAGGATGAAAAACATTTTGCCCATTTGTCTCCGCCTCCACCGGGGATCGAACCCGGAACCTCAGGACTACGAATCCGAAGCGCTGTCCACCCAGCTGTCAGGCGCCAAAGGGTGGACAAAGACAAACTCTTCAGCACGGGTGGGACACGAACAAGGGGACACAGGTGGAAACTTAGTACCCAAATGAGCCACGGAGACGTTAGACAATTTTTTTTCAGTGTCAGAGTAGTTAACAAATGGAATGCTTTAAGTAATGATGTGGTGGAGGCTGACTCCATACACAGTTATATATGTAGATATGATAGAGCCCAGTAGGCTCAGGAACCTGTACACCAGTTGATTGACAGTTGAGAGGCGGGACCAAAGAGCCAGAGCTCAACTCCCAGAAGCACAAATAGGTGAGTACACACACACACACACAAACGTGTGTGAAATGATATGATCACCACTTACAAAATACTAACAGGAATCGACCAAATTGACAAAGAGGAATTCCTGAAACCAGCAACTTTACGAGGAAGAGGACACACACATTCAAGCTAAGGAAACAAAGGTGCCGAAAAAATATTATAAGGTTCTATAATATTATCTTTTACAAACAAGAGTGGTAGACGGTTGGAACAAGCTCAGAAGGTGGTGGTGGAAGCCGAAAACCGTCAACAGTTTCAAAGCGTTATACGACAAAGAGTACTGGGAAGACGGGACACCACGAGCGTAACTTTCATCCTGTAACCACACTTAGGTAATTACACTTAGGTAATTATTGAATATGAGAGAGAGGGTGAGTTCAATGATTCTCGCGCAAACCACCTTTACTGTTTTTATGTTTCTCTTCACTTGAGAAGGGCGTTGAAGAATTTACGCTCCAAAGTTCATTTTAAAATTTTAATGATCTTTGCTGAGTTAATTTT